>NC_080030.1:0-186813 GCF_030020395.1 Manis pentadactyla
TGACCGCCTGGCCTGACTCTAACCTAAACTGCTAACATGTCAAGCCACGTTGAGTTACAACTGTGCCCACTTCTCGCTGACCCTAGAGTCTGCAGGGTCTCCACCAGACTCAATACACGCAGAATTCCTAACCTGTGGAGACCACGTTCTAGTTGGAGGGGAGGAAAGAGACAATGAACATCTGTAAGTTTTCCGGTAGCTTAGCCGGTAACAAACACTATGAAGAATGAAAAGCAGGATATGGAGGACTGAGATTGTAGGCAGAGAGAAGCAGGGCTTTCAAAATAAACAGTGGACAGGGTAAGCCTCACCAGGGAGGTGGGACTTGAACAGTCTAGAAGGAGGTGACAGAACCAGGTATCTGAGGGAAAAGCATTCCATACAATGGGATAAATTACTGAAAAAGCCAAGAGGAGGGATGCTTGTGGTCTTCAGGGAGCAGTCAGTCAACAAATGCGGCTAGAATACCGTCAGCAAGGAGGGCAAAGAGGACCGGGGACAGAGATATGGGTTGAAGTCCCCGCACCACCATCGACTAGTTTTGTAGTCACACGCTGTTGACTCGATGTGCAAATGTCTCGGTGAACCCAGTGCTGTCTGTCTCTAGGGCCTAGTTACCTTGCAGGCTTTTGGAAACATAAGTAGGGAAGTGACATATAAGCCATCTTGTGAACTGTTCTGTACATAAAGATAGATGGGTAGACAAAAACATGATGATAGATAGATAGGACAGATAGACAGATAGATAGATGATAGATTAGATAGGATAGATGACAGGTATAGATAGATTGAATATATGATTGATAGATAGATAGATAGATAGATAGACAGACAGACAGACAGACAGACAGACAGACAGATAGATAGCCAGCCATGTTAGATAGCCGTGTTGTTAACTGTTTGTAAGGCTGGGGGCACTGATGGGAGGAGCGAGCACGTCGGACACTGATGATGTGCCAATGTCTCCGGCTGCTGCCCCCTCCCACGTGGGACACTGATGATGGGCCGAAGTTCTTGGCTGTTGCCCCCTCCCAACCTGAAAAATATGCCTTGGGCTAGCCAATCCTCGTGCTGCTGTAAATCTAAGCTCTGCCTCCCCCTACCTTCTCGAAAATCTCGCTGCCTGCCTGTCTACTTAAGTGTGAATTCCCCAGCCTCCATTTCTATAGACCGGGGAAATCTCGCCCGGGTATTTGCGTTCAAATAAACTACCGGGCCCTTTGTTGCCTCCCTTCACCTGCTTATTTCAGCTAGAATTTATCTTACACTGTTCTGTACATAAGGATAGATGGGTAGACAAAAAGATGACAACAGGTAGGTGACAGACAGGTGACAGATGATAGATTAGAAATAGATACATTAGATAGATGATAGATATTCATAGGTTAGACGAACAGATTGACAGAGATCACAGATAGATAAGACATATATAGATGACGGATGATAGACTAGATAGGATAGATGATATAGGTAGGTTACGTTAGAAAGACAGATGATAAGATATTGATAGATTAGATAGAGAATAGATAGATGATAGATAGATACAGAGTTATGAACTGAATTTTTGGGCCCTCACCTCACCATCTTCTGCTCCTCCTAACCCCCCGCCGCCACCACCACACACACACACACACACACACACACACACACACACACACAAGTTCATATTTGAATTGAGTCAGGGTTGAAGCCCTAACCCCCACTGTCATGGTCTTGGGAGGTGGGGCCTTTGGAGGTAATTTGGTTCGGAAGCTATCATCATGAGGGTGTGGGTGGAGCTGCCATTATGCAATCAGTGCTATTAAGAGGAACAGAGGACAGAGCTTTCTCCCTCGACCCTGTGAGGACACAGCAGGGATGCGGCCGTATGCAAGCCAGAAGAAGGGACCTCACCAGGAACTGAACCTGCCTTGGTCTTGGACTTCTGCTTCCAGAATGGTGAGAAATCAGTGTCTATGGATGAAGCCCCCACTCAATGACACTCTGGTTATCAGCTTGAGTAGACTAACATAGATATGTAGGTAAACAGAGACGCACTTAAGACGATGGATGGAGAGAGCCTACGCATAGATATCTGTGCTTAGGTGTCTGCATAGGTATCTGTGTCCAACCACCTCTGCACTTTGAAGTCCGCTCCCTATGGGGGGCACGCCAGGAGCACAACTTATGCGCGTTTCTTTTTTAAAGTGCGGGCTGCAGTTTCCTATAACTGGGGTCTCCGTTAACTCTCAGCCGTGTGTGTGTGTGTGTGTGTGTGTGTGTGTGTCTGTGTGCGTGCGTGTGCGCGCGCCTGTGCGTGCGTGTGTGCGTGTGCGTGTGCGCGTGTGTGTGTGTGTGTACGCCACTGCCCCATCGGTCTACAATCACAGGAGATGCAAAAGTAACAAAGGAACGCAGGATAGGGCAAACATCTTGCAAACTATGACCAGAAAGAGTAAAGTTCTCCACTAGCCTCTGGGGATATCTTTGCCAAGTGATTCTATGCAATTTTAGAAAGATCTTGCCGGAAATGTTGCTGGGACCACTCTGAACCATCGAGTTAGTTAAGGTAATAAGCCAGGACAGGAGGGCAGCAAAGAGCACCCACGGTGTGTCTCCTATGTATCAGGCCAAGGTGTACAGGCTTTAATTCTACTACACCACTTCATCTCACCATGGCTGACGTGGGATGACCTTATGCACCACCTTCATCCGTGAGTAAAAAGTTACTTCAGAATCACCTCCCTTAACAGAAAATAAATAAGTGCGGGGACATAAACATTCCTAGAATTCCTGCCACCATCACCCAACTCTTTATGCTCAGCACCCTTTTCATACGAACGGAAACATAGCTCTCAACGCTACTATTCCATTTCAGAGAGACCTCACTCACATCTAAATGCCTAAATGCACTGAAACTCCACCTCCACCTTGACAGCAGAGGGGAGCAGTTTCCCCACAAGCTAGCTGGCCTGCCACCTCAGCAAGCCCACGGGCCACCGGCCCACAAGAGCCCTGCGTGTCACCAAAAGGCAGTTCCCTTAACCAGTGACTACACGCATGCTCTCTGGAGATGGGCCAGCAAGCAGGGCCGCCGAGGTGACATCGGTGCACAGGCAAAAAGACCTACTACTGGGCATGCACCTGCCTCGGACCCCGCAGGCCAGCCAGGGTGCTCCCTGCGTGGGGCCTCGGATATGCCCCGCAGCTCACGCAGCCGCCACAGCGGGAACGGCCCAGGGGCAGAGCAGCCGGAGGGCCCTGGCCCGCACAGGTTCAAGAGCCCAGCCCGCCAACCACACCGTCCACACCCAGCAGACTCGTGCCACCTACGCAGGAGAAGTTCCCACCCAAGGCCACTCCTCTCAAGACCCAAACACACAGCTAACTCACATAAACAGACACAAGGAATTGAGACTTCTCTGAGAAGGACACAGAGGAATCAAACTGCACCTAGTGACAGAACGTTGACAAAAGTGAGACAACAGATTACATAGACAGACAGATGATTGATACATAGATTGGGTTGATATACATACATATAGGTGATAGATTAATTAGATAGATACACAGATGAGAGTAGATAGATGATAGATCATAGATAGATAGATAGGTAGATAGATAAAGGGATAGGTAGGTAGGTAGATAGGAGAGCATCATACTAAACAAAGCTATCTCTCGCTCAAGACCATCTACGTGCTCCCTTACAGGAGACTCACTTGAGATCCAAGGACACAGACAGACTAGAAGCCGAAGGGGCGGGGACAGGTACCCTACACAGGTGAAACTGAGAAACAAACAAACAAACAAACAAACAAACAAACAAACAAACGGATTCTGTCTGAGTCCCCAGAGACAGTCACTAGAAAATAGCCCTATCTGGCCACCGTGAATTCTTTTTGTTTGGTTTCAGCAGGGCCCAGCCATAGATTTAGTGGTGCAGCAACGCCCTTCTCATCGTCTCTCACCTCAACAACTGAATTGCGGTAATAATATGCGTCTGGGCCTTTGAAATCAGTGGCTTTTATGATGTTCACGAATGTAAAGAGGCAATAACCAGATACCGAGGGAAGTTTGGATGCTTAACCCAACACGTCACTCCACAGCACACTCTTTGCTCCCAACTGCTCCTGTCTAGAAACTGGTGTTCCTTTTTATTTGTCCCTCCCTCCTATCAGCGGCGATCACGCCGATGTCCCTCAAACATGGTGGTGAGCAAAGCACCAAGTTTACTTTTCTGTCGACAAGAGGCCCAGAGGAAGGATACTTGTGGTCTTCAGGGAGCACTTAGTCAGTGAATGTGGCTAAATACAGTCAGCAAGCGAGAAGGAGGTAAAAGAGGACAGAGGACAGAGATACGGGTTCAAGTCCCTGCACCACCATTTCCTGGTTTTGTAGGTGCACGCGGCTGACTCGACCTGCAAGTGTCTCGGTGAAAACCCAGTGCTCTCCCTACGGCCTAGTTACCTTGCAAGATTTTTGGAGGCATAATGTAGGGAAGTGACATAGCCTATGTTGTTGACTGTTCTTGTACATAAGGACAGAAGGGCAGACAAAAAGATGATTGATTCATAGATAGATAGATAGATAGATAGATAGACAGATAGATAGAGAGATAGATAGAGAGACAGAGAGATAGAGAGAGAGATATAGGTACATATCAATTAATAAAAGCTATTGCTCATAAACCAGGAGAGTAATGGTGAAAGCACATAGCGAAACTACAAACAAAAAAGAAGAATGAAAAATCCAGTTTAAAAAGTGCAGCAAGCAGCCATAAGAAGAAAACAAATCCTACCATTTGCAATGATGTGGACGGAGCTAGACGGTATTATGCTCAGTGAAATAAGCCAGGCGGAGAAAGACAAGTACCAAATGATTTCACTCGTGTGTGGAGTATAACAACAAAGAAAAACTGAAGGAGAAAAACAGCAGCAGACTCACAGAACCCGAGAGTGGACTAACAGTTACCAAAGGGAAAGGGACTGGGGAGGGTGGGTGGGGAGGGAGGGAGGGATAGGGGCGGGGAGAAAGAAAGGGGGCATCAGGATTAGCATGTAGAATGTGTGGGGCGGGGGGAGCATGGGGAGGGCTGTACAACCCAGAGAAGACAAGTAGTGATTCTACAGCATCTTACTACACGCTGATGGACAGCGACTGTAACGGGGTGTGTCGGGGGGACATGGTGAAGGGGTCTACAGCATCCAAACTACACTGATGGACAGTGACTGTAAGAGGTTTTCGCGGGGGACTTGGTGAAGGGGGGAGCCTGGTAAACGTAATGTTCTTCACGTGACTGTAGATGAATGATGACAAAAAGAATTTAAGAAGTGCAATAAGGGCACAGCTCTGAATCATCAGAATAAAAGGACAGGCTTTGAGTGCTCCAAACAAAAGACACAGGGTTAAAAGAAGGGATGAAAGCTCAAGACCACCTACGTGCTCCCTTACAGGGTGGGGACAGGTACCCTACACAAGTGAAACTGAAAAAACAAACAATCAAACAAATGGATTCTGTCTGAGTCCCCAGAGACAGCCACTAGAAAATAGCCCTATCTGGCCACCGTGAATTCTTTTTGTTTGGTTTCAGCAGTGCCCAGCCATAGATTTAGTGGTGCAGCAACGTCCTTCTCATCTTCTCTCACCTCAGTATGCGTCTGGGCCTTTGAAATCAGTGGCTTTTATGATGTTCACGAATGTAAAGAAGTAATAGCCACATAAAGAGGGAAGTTTGGACACTCAAATAAACACGTCAGTCCACAACACACTCTTTGCTCCCAACTGCTCCTGTCTAGAAATGGGGTGTTCCTTTTTGTTTGTCCCTCCCTCCGATCAGCGGCGATCACGCCGTCTTTATACTCATGTGTGGAGTATCACAACAAAGAAAAACTGAAGGAAAAAAACAGCAGCAGACTCACAGAACCCGAGAGTGGACTCACAGTTACCAAAGGGAAAGGGGCTGGGCAGGGTGGGTGGGAAGGGAGGGATAAGGGCGGGGAGAAAGAAAGGGGGCATCAGGATTAGCATGTATAACGTGTGGGGTGGGGGGAGCATGGGGAGGGCTGTACAACCCAGAGAAGACAAGTAGTGATTCTACAGCATCTTACTACACGCTGATGGTCAGCGACTGTAACGGGGTTTTTGGGGGGGACTTGGTGATCATCATGTTCTTCACGTGACTGTAGATGAATGATAACAAAAAAAATTTTTTAAGTGCAATAAGGACACAGCTCTCAATTGTCAGAATAAAAGGACAGGCTCTGAGGGCTCCAATCAAAAGACACAGGGTTAAAAGAAGGGATGAAAACTCAAGACCACCTACGTGCTCCCTTACAGGAGACTCACTTGAGATCCAAGGACGAAGACAAACCAGAAGTTGAGGGGGTGGGGACAGGTACCCTAGACAAGTGAAACTGAAAAGAAAAAAAAAAAAAGAAGAAGAAGAAAAAAGATGTGCTGCTGGGATTAAAGACGGCGGCTCACGTGAGAGGGGAGGCGGAAACCTCCTCCCAAAACCAAAACCACATACATACGTACTATATGGAAATAGAACAACTACACCAAATCCTGGAAGAGCAGCAGGGAAGAACGCTGCTGCGGCAGGCTGTCACCTCGAGGAGAAGTGTGACGTACAGCCCCGGAGATGTGCTCTGGGAGCACGAACCTACCGTACACGTGCTGCGCTCTGGAGGATCGGTGGGCTTGGAAAGCAGAGACAGGCGGAAGACTTCGAGAGACTTGAGATTCCAGCCACTTGTGGGACAACACAGGGATCCACATCCGGCCGCTGTGGGACAAAAGAAAGGCGGACAGTCTGAGAGACTTCCTGACAGCGAGAGAACTGCTAAAGGGGCAAGGCTTCCGCAGGGCTTGCCGCTCAGGAGAAAGGACAGGTGCGCCAAACTGCCCGGGTGCACTCTGCCCGGCAGGCGGGGGAGCTTTCAGGAGCTCCGGGCGCTCCATCCCCCTTACCGTGCTGTGACTGGCACACGGCCTGCCTCCCCGCCGGCACCGGCCTGCAAAACGGCCGCCCCCACCTACGGCAGCTTCTCCCTGCGTGCTCCGCAAACTGGCCCCGGCAGTGGAGACGGGCACTGCGGTCGGGAAGCAGGAAAGACCTCTTTCCTCCCGGCGGGGGTGGGCACCGGCACCTCTCCCCTGGGACCCCTGCCACCCCACCCCCCACCCACCCCAAGGGCTGAGCATCTCCAGAGAGTAAAGCTTCTGGGAGCTAGAGGGCGCCACCTACAAATATGAACCTTCAAAGGAACCTGGTAACTGGACTCAAATCAATCTTCCTGAGAAAGAGATCTCAAAATAAACACCAGGAGCATGCTCAGGGAGCTACAGAAAATATAACTGCCCCTGTCTCTCGAGCGCAATTCTCTCTCTCTCTGTCTCTCTCTGTCTCTCTCTGTCTCTCTCTGTCTCTCTCTCTCTGTCTCTGTCTCTGTCTCTGTCTCTCTCTCTCTCTCTCTCTCTCTCCCGGGAGCGCTGCTGAGGCCCTGTTCCGAGAGGGGTGCTGCGACAGCCCAGCAGGAACGGCACAGCTCTCGGGTCCACCCCGGCCGGTGCCAGGACAGTCCCACACGGGCTCTGACTGAACTGCAAACGGGGGACGCCGCTCGTCTTAACTCCGCAGGAAAGACAACAGTGCCGCATGCTAGCCTCCCCGTCAATGGCTAGAGGCTACGTGGCTCCACCGATACCAGGTGACGTCAACACCCCGGGCTTCATCTCCTTGGCGATCTTTTTTCCCTATGACCCTTGAAAGCAGCACATGGAAAGATACAACCTACCAGTCTCCACACCGCCTCACCTCTCAGTTTTACGCCAGATGTTCCCGCATCACAGCTTCTCCTCTTCGTTCCCGTTTTCTCGGCTGGTTGGTGTTCTGGGAAAAAAAAAAAAAAAAAAATTAGTCAGATTTGGAATGAAGTGGTAGGGGGTTTCGTAAGATTCTGTTTGACCACCATCAGTAGAACCAAAAGACATCCTTCAGTATGGGAGAATATACTCACCGATGACATATCTGATAAGGCGTTGCCATCCAAAACATGTATCAAGAGCTCACGAACCTCAACACACAAAAAGCAAATGAATCCAGTTACAAAATGGGCAGAGGCTCTCAACAGACACTTCTCCACAGAAGCAATTTCAGGTGGCCGGCAGGCACATGGAAAAGACGCTCCACATCGCTAACCATCAGAGAAATGCACACTAAAACCACAACGGGGTATCACCTCACACCAGTTAGGATGGCCACCACCCAAAAGACAGACAACAACAGATGTCGGCGAGGGTGTGGAGAAAGGGGAACCCTCCTACACTGCTGGTGGGAATGTCAGTCAGCTCAACCATTGTGGAAAGCGGTATGGAGGTTCCCCCAAAAACCAAAGAACAGAAATGCCATTTGACCCAGGAATTCCTCTCCTAGGAATTTACCCTAAGAGTGCAGGAGCCCAGTTTGAAAGAGACAGATGCACCCCTATGTTGATCACAGCACTACTTACAATACCCAAGAAAGGGAAGCAACCTAAGTGTCCATCGGGAGATGAAGGGATAAAGAAGAGGTGGTACATACACACTACGGAATATCACTCAGCCATAGGAAGAAAACAAATCCTACCACCATTTGCAACAACACGGACGGAGCTAGAGGGTGTTATGCTCAGTGAAATAAGCCAGGTGGAGAAAGACAAGTATCCAAGGATTTCACTCCTCTGTGAGGTATGAGAACAAAGCAAAAACGGGAAGGAACAAAACAGCAGCAGACTCACAGAACCCAAGAATGGACTAACAGTTACCAAAGGGAAAGGGACCTGGGAGGACGGGTGGGGAGGGAGCGATAAGGGGGTAAAGGGGGCATTACGATCCGCACACATAATGTAGGGGGTGGGGGGCCACAGGGATTGCAGTGTAACACACAGAAGACAGGTAGTGATTCCATAGCATCTTACTACATTGATGGACAGCGACTGTAATGGGGTGCGGGGAGCGGACTTGATAATGGGGGGGAGTCTAGTAACCACAATGTTGCTCATGTAATTGTACTCTAATGGTAACAACAAAAAAATCACAATGAGCTATCACCTCACAGCATTCAGAATGGCTAGTTCCCCAAAAAAACAAGAAATAACAAGTTATTTATGAGGATGTGGACAAAAGGGAACCGTCATGCACTGTTTGTGACCATGTAAATTGGTGCAGCTACTATGGAAAACAGTGTGGTGGTTCCTACCTATATTAATAGCGGTTTCATATGACCCAGCGTTCTTTTTCATACACAGCAGTGTAACTCCTTTCAGGATACTGGACCTGTTTCCAATGCATACACCACCAAGCAATTCTTGAACACCAGCAGGGTGTCTGAGAACTCAATGCTGAGGCTATCTGCCCAGAGACAACACCAGATTCTACAGGGTAAGGTTTCTATCCTCAAGACTGCCCTCCTCCCCAGCTCCAGAGCCTGGTTGCAAGCCCCACGCAATTAGCTTGTGCTTCCCACCTGCAGGCTAAGATTGCGGGTTCCAACAACTTCCCCTTTAGGTCTGCCCAAGTTGCTAAGGTGCCTCAGAATCTCAGAAGAACACTCACGTTTAACAAAGAGTACCATAAAGGACACAACAGCCGGATGAACACACACATATGGCAAGGTCCCAAATAAAAGAGCTTCTATCCTCCTGGGGTGCTTGGGGCCTGGCCTGGTGGCATGTGCAGGCCACCTGGTTCCCCAGGCATGGAAGCTCTGACAGAGAAACAGGAGATGAGAGAGATGTGCTCTTCTCTTAGGGTTTTGTGAGGGCTTCACTGCAGAGTCATGACTGACTAAATCACTGGCCATTGCTGATTCAGCCTCCAGCCCTCATCCCTTTCCTCTTCCCTGGGGGCTGAGGGCTAATAATTTCCATCCTCTAATCACAAGCTTGGTGCCCCTGGCAACCAGCCTCTAACCTAGGATAGGGCCCCAAAGCCTCTGCATTAACCTAACAAGACACCCATTGGACAGTTATGGCTCAGAAGGATTTTCAGGAATTGTGCACGAGGAGCAAAAATACCTAGGAAATGTATTTTGGTCATCTCAATTACCAAATATTTACTTATCATCAGTCATATCACAACAGGTGTCCCCACATACCCATAATGCCTGCAGGGACCTCCCTCTCCCCAAGACGAGGCACAGAGCTTCCCACTTCCACCATAATTTCCTTCACAGTCATGACATTGATCTGCACCAAGGACGATCCCTTTCAGGAGGATAAAGTGAAGGCTTCCGGCATAATGCCAAGGCCAAGGAGGCCCTCCTCCCCAGGGACACGGGGCAGAGAGATGGGAGAAATGGCTTCAGGAGTCTGTTTTCCTGTCAGCCGCTCTCCACTCCCCCAGCCTCAGCTGTCACCTCACCACCCAGCCTGACACACAGGGGCTTGCGAAGAAAAAAATCCTGGAGTCAGAGCAGCTGAACAGCTGCCGTGTGTGCTCAGCTTTGCAATGCGAGGGGTTCCACTCCTCTCGGGGTTCAGACTGGAAAAACCCGACAGGGAAGATGAGGTGGTCCAGCGACTCCCTGTTGCCACGTCGAATGGGGCAGTGCAAGCTCCACTTCCGCTGGAGATGCTTCCTGGCTGTCTCTGAGCACTTGCAAGGCAGCACGAGAGGGTGTAGTTAGGGGGAAAATTCCCAAATCTAGAATTTTAATTTCCTGAGTATGATGACTAGACTTTCTGCTGCTCTGACTACACTGGAGAACAAAGAATGTCTAAGCAGCAGGTTCCACTTCTGAGAGACAGCACCCACGTTACCCGTTCGCTGCTGCCTCTGGTGACCAAGATGAGGACTAGCTGGATGTTACCAGGAAGTTTTGACTGTCAAAACAAAAGTGCAAATTTTGGAGACACCTTCTCAATCCACTCTCTGCATTTGCAGTGAGACAAAGCACAGAAATGGGATGAGGCTCATGACACTGTGAAATATACTCAGCCTAGAAAAAGCCCACTTTATACTTTAACTTCATCTACATGCTGTTCTGCTTCTTCCAGCCCCTCTATCAATTAAGGAACCTAGTAACCAGGATGGGAGGTAGACCTCCAAAGTGTAAGTGAACCTAGGGGGATAAAAAAATGCTGAGATCTGCACTCCCCAACTTCGAGCTCTACCATAAAGCCATAGTAATCAAGACAGTTTGGTACTGGCACAAGAGCAGAGCCACAGACCAATGGAACAGACTAGAGAATCCAGACATTAACCCAGACATATATGGTCAATTAATATTTGATAAAGGAGCCATGGACATACAGTGGCAAAATGACAGTCTCTTCAACAGGTGGTGCTGGCAAAACTGGACCATTGTCTAACCCCATATACAAAAGTAAACTCAAAATGGATCAAAGACCTGAATGTAAGTCACGAAACCCTTAAACTCTTGGAAGAAAACATAGGCAAAAACCTCTTAGACATAAACATGAGTGACCTCTTCTTGAACATATCTCCCCGGGCAAGGAAAACAACAGCAAAAATGAGTAAGTGGGACTATATTAAGCTGAAAAGCTTCTGTACAGCAAAAGACACCATCAATAGAACAGAAAGGAACCCTACATACAGTATGGGAGAATATATTTGAAAATGACAGATCCGATAAAGGCTTGACATCCAGAATATATAAAGAGCTCACACGCCTCAACAAACAAAAAACAAATAACCCAATTTAAAAAATGGGCAGAGGAACTGAACAGACAGTTCTCCAAAAAAGAAATACAGATGGCCAACAGACACATGAAAAGATGCTCCACATCGCTAATTATCAGAGAAATGCAAATTAAAACTACAATGAGGTATCACCTCACACCAGTAAGGATGGCTGCCATCCAAAAGACAAACAACAACAAATGTTGGCGAGGCTGTGGAGAAAGGGGAACCCTCCTACACTGCTGCTGGGAATGTAAGTTAGTTCAACCATTGTGGAAAGCAGTATGGAGGTACATCAAAATGCTCAAAACAGACTTACCATTTGACCCAGGAATTTCACTCCTAGGAATTTACCCTAAGAATGCAGCAATCAAGTATGAGAAAGATCAGTGCACCCCTATGTTTATCACAGCACTATTTACAGTAGCCAAGAATTGGAAGCAACCTGAATGTCCATCGATAGATGAATGGATAAAGAAGATGTGGTACATATACACAATGGAATACTACTCAGCCATAAGAAAAGGGAAAATCCAACCATTTGCAGCAACATGGATGGAGCTGGAGGGTATTATGCTCAGTGAAACAAGCCAAGTGGAGAAAGAGAAATACCAAATGATTTCACTTATCTGTGGAATATAAGAACAAAGGAAAAACTGAAGGAACAAAACAGCAGCAGAATCACAGAACTCAAGAATGGACTAACAGGTACCAAAGGGAAAGGGACTGGGGAGGAGGGGTGGGTAGGGAGGGATAAGGGGGGGGGGGGGGAGGAGTAGGGGGGTATTAAGATTAGCATGCATGGGGGGGGGGTGTGGGAGAAAAGGGAGGGCTGTACAGCACAGAGAAGGCAAGTAGTGATTCTACAACATTTTGCTCTGCTGATGGACAGTGACTGTAAAGGGGTTTATAGGGGAGACCTGGTATAGGGGAGAGCCTAGTAAACATAATATTCGTCATGTAAGTGTAGATTAGTGATACCAAAAACAAAACAAAAAAACAAAAAAAAAAGGGCAGTTCCTGTGTGGTAACCGCCAATCAGTTCTACACAAGGGTATAAAGGGCATATAAAAGTGTAGGCAAAGGGTCTGTTTGTGTTTATACAGAGGATCAAAGCCTAATTGGGCTACCCCGAAAATGAACTAAGATACGATATGAAAAAGAACTTCCAACATCAGCACTCTCTGGAAGACTCATGCCGAAAGATGATCATCAAAAAACCCCAACAAAGATCCACGCACTGCTACAGCTGTAGATGCACTCATCCCACCAGTTCCTGGACTTGCCATGGGAATGAAGGAGACATCTAAGCTGGCCTGTGCATACGGTAAAACAACAAATTTGACTGGATCTATACTGTTGGAACTCAACCAAGAATTAGGAGAAGTGCAAATTGTAGCGCTCCAAAATCTTACAACTACAGACTATTTACTGTTAAAAGAACATAAGGGATGTGAACATTCCCCAGGAATGGATTGTTTTAATCTGTCTGATTTCTCTCAGACTGTTCAAGTTCAGTTGGACAATATCCACCACATCATAGATAAGTTTTCACAAATGCCTAAGGTGCCTAACTGGTTTTCTCGGTTTCACTGGAGATGGCTGGTAATTACAGGTATGCTTTGGTTATGTAACTATACTCCTATTATGTTAACGTGTGTGCGCAATTTAAGTAGTAGCTTAAAACCTATACATGCTGAAGTTACTCTACAAGAAGATATGTCAAAGAAATAATCAATCTTCCCATGTTTTCTTCCGCCTGCTACTTCTATAGCTTTTCTTCTTCCTTCCTAATTACAACCCTTAAATAGAATTCGTGCCTCATATCAAATTTACCGAGTATCATAATTCTTCCAAGTGGTAAAGATACCTCAAGACAGATGCTGGGCATAGAAGCTACAGGGCATAACCATGCAAAGAAATAGAAAGCTAACCATTTCAAACAATAAGGCTTCTCTCTCACTTACCAACTCTACATTTCCCTGTATGGCCCCGGAAGATGACTGGTTAGCCAGAGACGGGTAAGATTCCTCAAGGGAGGAACAACCTAAGACAGGCACAGTCGCAGGGGGGTCATCAGGTGAGAAATTGGGGATCAACAGAGGTGAGGCTTAGAACCTCACCCCACCGTTCTGAGAGAAATCTTCTGCATACGTGGATGTTTTATTGCCCTGGTCTAGCTTGGATTAACACATAGTCTACAGGCACACACCTGATCATCTACATTTGCCCTCTTACAACACTAAACTATGTTTTCTACCTTTATTTTGTATCTACCTTCCACTTCAGCATTTTACTAAAAATAATAATAATAATAAAGAGAGAAATGTGGTATCCACATATAAATCAAGTATAAAAACCAAATGAGTATTCATATTTGAACTGACTGTTTATAGTTCATAATGCATGAGCAAAACCGAAAGTTTCTGTGATGACTGCCCTTGTACTGTTCACTATGTAACTTATTCACTATGTAAGAATTTGTTCTCCATGTAAGAACTTGTTTGTTATGCCTCAGAAGATTGGAGACTGACGAAAATTAGGCTTGGGGTGGATTAATGATTGTGCATTGAGCATTGACTCCCCTATACAGAATTTTATTGTCCTTAACAACCATTTGATCAATAAATATGAGAGATGCCCTCACAGAAAAAAAAAAAAAAAAAAAAAGGACAAGACTTCCAATGGTAAAATAAATAAGTAACCGGGATGTAATGGATAGCGTAAGGAATATAGTCAAGATATTGTAACAGCTTGGTAGGGCGATAGCTGGAACCTAGAATTATGTATATAAATGTTTTATCACTGTGTTGTACACTTGAAACTAACGTAATGTAATACTGTGCGTCAACTACCCTTCAATAAAAAATAATAAACTAAAAAAATAAATAAAATAAAAATAAAAATAAAAATAAAAAGTAGAGTTTAAAAAAAAAACGTAAAGGATGAACAGTCGGGATCGGGAATGGACAGGCTGACTGCTGAGAGGAGGCGAGGTCGCCCCGCAAGCTTCCAGCTTGGCTGACGGGCAGGAACGGCGACGCCATCGAGACCGAGAGTCTAAAGGAGAAGCATTTTAAAAATAAAAAGTGTTTCCCAGTTTATACTCTGCTGTGTTATTCACGTACGAGACACAGGCCCCCAAAACTAGATCAGAGAGAAAATCTGGGCAGCCAGGCCCAGTCAGAATGCGGGATGTGGCTATGCTGAGACCCGGTGGTCCCCGACCTACGCTTTCTGTGAGAAGCAAAGAAAGAACCTGCCCGCTAGCTAGGACGGCAAGTCATGGGGTCTGCGCCCTCCTCAGAAGTCAGCCGCCTGGCTGGCCATGGCCGAGAAGGCATGCCTGGCTCCCGGTGTCCCAGAGAAGCTGGGAACGCCCGGGAAAGGGCGGGCCGTGCCCCGGGCAGCCTCTGGGTGGCTCCGCGCCGGGCCGTGAGCAGGCCCTGGCCTCCGGGAGCGCGGGGGGGCGGGCGGGGGGGTGGGGGTGGGGGGCAAGGCACTTGCCGCCCGCCGCACCCCGGGTGCCGAGAACATGCAGAGCCGGCACCCGGGCGGGCTGAGCTCCGACAGACGCGGGCACTGCAGCCCTCGACGGTCCGCACGGTGGCCTCGTCGGTCCGAACACCCGCACGGCCCTCAGCGGGCAGTCCCGGGGGCTAGGGATTCTACTGGGGTTGGCCTTGGGGCCGCGCCGTGGCCTTGGCCCAGGGTCTCCTCTGGGCGGGGCCGGTGTGCTTAAGGCAGTGGGGGGGGGGGGGGGGGAGGGGGCTTGGTGATGCGGCCCCTGGGTGACGTCACAGCGGCCCAGGCCGCTTTGTGATGCGTCCCCTGGCTGACATACATACCAGGCTCGCCCTAGCTGGGCAGCTCAGTGCGTGCTTGGCCTGAGAAGGAGTTAGTGGCAAAGGAGACCCTCTCCCTAGCTTCAGACCCTTTCCTCGGATCGTTTGGCGCACACCACAACCCATTTTCCCGTGTGGACAGTTTCCTCCTTCCTAAGGTTCGTGCCCCACCCCGCCCGCCGCCTCCCCAGCCCCACCTTCTTCGCCCGCCGGTCCTTCCCGTCCCCGGGACGCTGGCCCCTACCCCTCCTGCCAGGGAGCACCCTGCACCTGCCCGCTGCCCTGGTCACAGGCTGTTCCACTGGGGATCCTGTGCCTTTAGCGGCTGGCTTTTCCCACTTTTCCCAACAGAGTTCCCACTTCCACGGGGAGCAGTCCTGGGCCTCTGGACCATCCTAGGCTCCCAGCAGACGGCTGGAGAGAGACCACCCAGACGAGCTCCTCCTCTGCAGGGCACACGGGCACCACTACCAGCCCGCCTCGAGGTGTCCTGCCTCTGTGAAACCGCCATCCAGAGTCAGCCAACAGACAAGGCCATGGGCAGCGCCACCGCCGGCCTCCTGCGCGCCTCAGACAACCACCGCGCGGGCGGTCGTCGTCTGGTCTCCCCTGGCCCCATACGATGCCGTGGGAGGCACAGACGACGGCCTCGGCCCTACCCGCAAGGCGGACGACGACCCGATGGGCACGCCACCGCCTTCGGGAAAGGCACCCACAACTGCCCCCTGGCCACGGACAAGTGCGTGGGCTGCACAGGCGCCAGCCTGAAGGCTGATGCTCAGGACGACGAGCCCATGGACACGACGCCACCCTCCATGGCCGTCATCTTCCGGTCGCCCCCGGCCCCGCACGGGGCCGTGGGCAGCACCACCTTCGGCCCGAGGGCCGGCGATGACGACCGGGACGAGCCCATGGACACGACGCCACCCTCCATGGCCGTCATCTTCCGGTCGCCCCCGGCCGCGCACGGGGCCGTGGGCAGCTCCACCTTCGGCCCGAAGGGCGGCGATGACGACCGGGACGAGCCCATGGACACGACGCCACCCTCCATGGCTGTCATCTTCCGGTCGCCCCCGGCCCCGCACGGGGCCGTGGGCAGCACCACCTTCGGCCCGAGGGCCGGCGATGACGCCCGGGACGAGCCCATGGACACGACGCCACCCTCCATGGCCGTCATCTTCCGGTCGCCCCCGGCCGCGCACGGGGCCGTGGGCAGCTCCACCTTCGGCCCGAGGGCCGGCGATGACGCCGGGGACGAGCCCATGGACACGATGCCACCCTCCATGGCCGTCATCTTCCGGTCGCCCCCGGCCCCGCACGGGGCCATGGGCAGCACCACCGCCGGCCTCCTGTGTGCCTCCGACAACCACCGCGCGGGCGGTCGTCGTCTGGTCTCCCCTGGCCCCATACGATGCCGTGGGAGGCACAGACGACGGCCTCGGCCCTACCCGTAAGTCAGCCTCGGACCCGATGGGCACGCCGCCGCCCTCGGGAAAGGCACCTACAACTGCCCCCCCGGCCCCAGGCAAGGCCCAGGGCAGCACAAGCGCCCGCCCGAAGGCTGACGCTGACGCTCAAGACGAGCCGATGGGACACGACACCCCCCTCGATGGCCGTCATCTTCCGGCCCCCCCCCCCCCAGCCCCACACGAGGCCGTGGGCAGCGGCACCGCCGGCCTCCCCTGGCCCCACACGATGCCGTGGGAGGCACAGACGACGGCCTCGGACCGGTACCCGCAAGTCGGACTAGGACCCGATGGGCACGCCTCCGCCATCGGGAAAGGCACCTACTCGTCCCCCCGGGCCCCAGACGACGCAGTGGGCAGCACAGGCGCCGGCCCGAAGGCTCACTCTGACTCTCAAGGCGAGCCAATGGACACGACGCCACCGTCGCTCGCCGTCATCTTCCGGTCCCCACCGGGCCCCACACCAGGCCGTGGGCGGCGCCACCGCCGGCCTCCTGCGCACCTCAGACACCCACCGCGCGGGCGGTCATCGTCCGGTCTGCCCTGGACCCACACGATGCCGTGGGAGGCACAGACGACGGCCTCGGCCCTACCCCCAAGTCGGACGATGACCCGATGGGCCCGCCACCACCCTCGGGAAAGGCACCTACAACTGATCCCCGGCCCCAGACAAGGCCATGGGCAGGACAAGCGCCGGCCTTAAGGCCGACGCTGACGCTCAAGACGAACCAGTGGACACGACGCCACCCTGGCTGGCCGTGATCTTGCGGTCTCCCCCGGCGCCACACGAGGCCGTGGGCAGCACCACCGCCGGCCCGAAGGCCGACGATGACGCTCGGGTCGAGCCGATGGACACGACGCCACCCTCGGTGGCCGTCATCTTCCGGTCCCCACCGGCCTCGCACGAGGCCGTGGGCGGCGCCACCGCCGGCCTCCTGCGCACCTCAGACACCCACCGCGCGGGCGGTCATCCTCCGGTCAGCCCTGGACCCACACGATGCCGCGGGAGGCACAGCCGACGGCCTCGGCCCTACCCCTAACTCGGCCTCCGACCCGGTGGACACGCCACAGCCCTTGCCAACGGCACCTACAGGCCTCCCCCGGCTCCAGACAAGGCCTATGTCCTCCTATCCATTTAACAAAGTCTTTCCCACAGTATGTGCGTATATTATATATTCACACTAAACCCTGCTCTTGCTAGTATGCCTCTGCTCTGTTTACTCTTTGACTCGGCGACAGAGGAAGAACACACATACATGAGTGATAGTGTTCTGAGCCACACTTAACTACGCAACGTGTTCCGTGCCCCAGCGACTGGGATGTGGAAGTAGCCGCGTTTTATGACTGTGCGTGCTCACCGCGAGGTCTGCGTGCTGAGCGTTTAATGGATGACAACCCAGGGGGAGGCAAGTCCAGAGGAAGGAGACCGGGTTGGCTTATGTGGCCCCTTCCCTCTCCTCTCCCACTGCTCTGAGCTCACTGGGGGCTAGGGAATCCCTGCTGTGACACAGGCAACCTCTCTCATCATTTTGGTTTTTAAACATGTTTAATTCTGTATGTGTGTGCCTTGTGTAACTTAAGACTTTGGCCGATCATCCTCACACACTCCCACTTCCCCACGAGAGAACGGATTTGGCATCCAGGTCCTCGAGGCTGGAGGAACGACAGAAGGAAGTGCTTCTGCCTGCTGTGTGATTATTGAAAATGTAAGCTTACTTAGAATTTACCAAGTAGCTTAGTAATATCAGAAAAGGTCCTCTTTAATGACCGCCTGGCCTGACTCTAACCTAAACTGCTAACATGTCAAGCCACGTTGAGTTACAACTGTGCCCACTTCTCGCTGACCCTAGAGTCTGCAGGGTCTCCACCAGACTCAATACACGCAGAATTCCTAACCTGTGGAGACCACGTTCTAGTTGGAGGGGAGGAAAGAGACAATGAACATCTGTAAGTTTTCCGGTAGCTTAGCCGGTAACAAACACTATGAAGAATGAAAAGCAGGATATGGAGGACTGAGATTGTAGGCAGAGAGAAGCAGGGCTTTCAAAATAAACAGTGGACAGGGTAAGCCTCACCAGGGAGGTGGGACTTGAACAGTCTAGAAGGAGGTGACAGAACCAGGTATCTGAGGGAAAAGCATTCCATACAATGGGATAAATTACTGAAAAAGCCAAGAGGAGGGATGCTTGTGGTCTTCAGGGAGCAGTCAGTCAACAAATGCGGCTAGAATACCGTCAGCAAGGAGGGCAAAGAGGACCGGGGACAGAGATATGGGTTGAAGTCCCCGCACCACCATCGACTAGTTTTGTAGTCACACGCTGTTGACTCGATGTGCAAATGTCTCGGTGAACCCAGTGCTGTCTGTCTCTAGGGCCTAGTTACCTTGCAGGCTTTTGGAAACATAAGTAGGGAAGTGACATATAAGCCATCTTGTGAACTGTTCTGTACATAAAGATAGATGGGTAGACAAAAACATGATGATAGATAGATAGGACAGATAGACAGATAGATAGATGATAGATTAGATAGGATAGATGACAGGTATAGATAGATTGAATATATGATTGATAGATAGATAGATAGATAGATAGACAGACAGACAGACAGACAGACAGACAGACAGATAGATAGCCAGCCATGTTAGATAGCCGTGTTGTTAACTGTTTGTAAGGCTGGGGGCACTGATGGGAGGAGCGAGCACGTCGGACACTGATGATGTGCCAATGTCTCCGGCTGCTGCCCCCTCCCACGTGGGACACTGATGATGGGCCGAAGTTCTTGGCTGTTGCCCCCTCCCAACCTGAAAAATATGCCTTGGGCTAGCCAATCCTCGTGCTGCTGTAAATCTAAGCTCTGCCTCCCCCTACCTTCTCGAAAATCTCGCTGCCTGCCTGTCTACTTAAGTGTGAATTCCCCAGCCTCCATTTCTATAGACCGGGGAAATCTCGCCCGGGTATTTGCGTTCAAATAAACTACCGGGCCCTTTGTTGCCTCCCTTCACCTGCTTATTTCAGCTAGAATTTATCTTACACTGTTCTGTACATAAGGATAGATGGGTAGACAAAAAGATGACAACAGGTAGGTGACAGACAGGTGACAGATGATAGATTAGAAATAGATACATTAGATAGATGATAGATATTCATAGGTTAGACGAACAGATTGACAGAGATCACAGATAGATAAGACATATATAGATGACGGATGATAGACTAGATAGGATAGATGATATAGGTAGGTTACGTTAGAAAGACAGATGATAAGATATTGATAGATTAGATAGAGAATAGATAGATGATAGATAGATACAGAGTTATGAACTGAATTTTTGGGCCCTCACCTCACCATCTTCTGCTCCTCCTAACCCCCCGCCGCCACCACCACACACACACACACACACACACACACACACACACACACACAAGTTCATATTTGAATTGAGTCAGGGTTGAAGCCCTAACCCCCACTGTCATGGTCTTGGGAGGTGGGGCCTTTGGAGGTAATTTGGTTCGGAAGCTATCATCATGAGGGTGTGGGTGGAGCTGCCATTATGCAATCAGTGCTATTAAGAGGAACAGAGGACAGAGCTTTCTCCCTCGACCCTGTGAGGACACAGCAGGGATGCGGCCGTATGCAAGCCAGAAGAAGGGACCTCACCAGGAACTGAACCTGCCTTGGTCTTGGACTTCTGCTTCCAGAATGGTGAGAAATCAGTGTCTATGGATGAAGCCCCCACTCAATGACACTCTGGTTATCAGCTTGAGTAGACTAACATAGATATGTAGGTAAACAGAGACGCACTTAAGACGATGGATGGAGAGAGCCTACGCATAGATATCTGTGCTTAGGTGTCTGCATAGGTATCTGTGTCCAACCACCTCTGCACTTTGAAGTCCGCTCCCTATGGGGGGCACGCCAGGAGCACAACTTATGCGCGTTTCTTTTTTAAAGTGCGGGCTGCAGTTTCCTATAACTGGGGTCTCCGTTAACTCTCAGCCGTGTGTGTGTGTGTGTGTGTGTGTGTGTGTGTCTGTGTGCGTGCGTGTGCGCGCGCCTGTGCGTGCGTGTGTGCGTGTGCGTGTGCGCGTGTGTGTGTGTGTGTACGCCACTGCCCCATCGGTCTACAATCACAGGAGATGCAAAAGTAACAAAGGAACGCAGGATAGGGCAAACATCTTGCAAACTATGACCAGAAAGAGTAAAGTTCTCCACTAGCCTCTGGGGATATCTTTGCCAAGTGATTCTATGCAATTTTAGAAAGATCTTGCCGGAAATGTTGCTGGGACCACTCTGAACCATCGAGTTAGTTAAGGTAATAAGCCAGGACAGGAGGGCAGCAAAGAGCACCCACGGTGTGTCTCCTATGTATCAGGCCAAGGTGTACAGGCTTTAATTCTACTACACCACTTCATCTCACCATGGCTGACGTGGGATGACCTTATGCACCACCTTCATCCGTGAGTAAAAAGTTACTTCAGAATCACCTCCCTTAACAGAAAATAAATAAGTGCGGGGACATAAACATTCCTAGAATTCCTGCCACCATCACCCAACTCTTTATGCTCAGCACCCTTTTCATACGAACGGAAACATAGCTCTCAACGCTACTATTCCATTTCAGAGAGACCTCACTCACATCTAAATGCCTAAATGCACTGAAACTCCACCTCCACCTTGACAGCAGAGGGGAGCAGTTTCCCCACAAGCTAGCTGGCCTGCCACCTCAGCAAGCCCACGGGCCACCGGCCCACAAGAGCCCTGCGTGTCACCAAAAGGCAGTTCCCTTAACCAGTGACTACACGCATGCTCTCTGGAGATGGGCCAGCAAGCAGGGCCGCCGAGGTGACATCGGTGCACAGGCAAAAAGACCTACTACTGGGCATGCACCTGCCTCGGACCCCGCAGGCCAGCCAGGGTGCTCCCTGCGTGGGGCCTCGGATATGCCCCGCAGCTCACGCAGCCGCCACAGCGGGAACGGCCCAGGGGCAGAGCAGCCGGAGGGCCCTGGCCCGCACAGGTTCAAGAGCCCAGCCCGCCAACCACACCGTCCACACCCAGCAGACTCGTGCCACCTACGCAGGAGAAGTTCCCACCCAAGGCCACTCCTCTCAAGACCCAAACACACAGCTAACTCACATAAACAGACACAAGGAATTGAGACTTCTCTGAGAAGGACACAGAGGAATCAAACTGCACCTAGTGACAGAACGTTGACAAAAGTGAGACAACAGATTACATAGACAGACAGATGATTGATACATAGATTGGGTTGATATACATACATATAGGTGATAGATTAATTAGATAGATACACAGATGAGAGTAGATAGATGATAGATCATAGATAGATAGATAGGTAGATAGATAAAGGGATAGGTAGGTAGGTAGATAGGAGAGCATCATACTAAACAAAGCTATCTCTCGCTCAAGACCATCTACGTGCTCCCTTACAGGAGACTCACTTGAGATCCAAGGACACAGACAGACTAGAAGCCGAAGGGGCGGGGACAGGTACCCTACACAGGTGAAACTGAGAAACAAACAAACAAACAAACAAACAAACAAACAAACAAACGGATTCTGTCTGAGTCCCCAGAGACAGTCACTAGAAAATAGCCCTATCTGGCCACCGTGAATTCTTTTTGTTTGGTTTCAGCAGGGCCCAGCCATAGATTTAGTGGTGCAGCAACGCCCTTCTCATCGTCTCTCACCTCAACAACTGAATTGCGGTAATAATATGCGTCTGGGCCTTTGAAATCAGTGGCTTTTATGATGTTCACGAATGTAAAGAGGCAATAACCAGATACCGAGGGAAGTTTGGATGCTTAACCCAACACGTCACTCCACAGCACACTCTTTGCTCCCAACTGCTCCTGTCTAGAAACTGGTGTTCCTTTTTATTTGTCCCTCCCTCCTATCAGCGGCGATCACGCCGATGTCCCTCAAACATGGTGGTGAGCAAAGCACCAAGTTTACTTTTCTGTCGACAAGAGGCCCAGAGGAAGGATACTTGTGGTCTTCAGGGAGCACTTAGTCAGTGAATGTGGCTAAATACAGTCAGCAAGCGAGAAGGAGGTAAAAGAGGACAGAGGACAGAGATACGGGTTCAAGTCCCTGCACCACCATTTCCTGGTTTTGTAGGTGCACGCGGCTGACTCGACCTGCAAGTGTCTCGGTGAAAACCCAGTGCTCTCCCTACGGCCTAGTTACCTTGCAAGATTTTTGGAGGCATAATGTAGGGAAGTGACATAGCCTATGTTGTTGACTGTTCTTGTACATAAGGACAGAAGGGCAGACAAAAAGATGATTGATTCATAGATAGATAGATAGATAGATAGATAGACAGATAGATAGAGAGATAGATAGAGAGACAGAGAGATAGAGAGAGAGATATAGGTACATATCAATTAATAAAAGCTATTGCTCATAAACCAGGAGAGTAATGGTGAAAGCACATAGCGAAACTACAAACAAAAAAGAAGAATGAAAAATCCAGTTTAAAAAGTGCAGCAAGCAGCCATAAGAAGAAAACAAATCCTACCATTTGCAATGATGTGGACGGAGCTAGACGGTATTATGCTCAGTGAAATAAGCCAGGCGGAGAAAGACAAGTACCAAATGATTTCACTCGTGTGTGGAGTATAACAACAAAGAAAAACTGAAGGAGAAAAACAGCAGCAGACTCACAGAACCCGAGAGTGGACTAACAGTTACCAAAGGGAAAGGGACTGGGGAGGGTGGGTGGGGAGGGAGGGAGGGATAGGGGCGGGGAGAAAGAAAGGGGGCATCAGGATTAGCATGTAGAATGTGTGGGGCGGGGGGAGCATGGGGAGGGCTGTACAACCCAGAGAAGACAAGTAGTGATTCTACAGCATCTTACTACACGCTGATGGACAGCGACTGTAACGGGGTGTGTCGGGGGGACATGGTGAAGGGGTCTACAGCATCCAAACTACACTGATGGACAGTGACTGTAAGAGGTTTTCGCGGGGGACTTGGTGAAGGGGGGAGCCTGGTAAACGTAATGTTCTTCACGTGACTGTAGATGAATGATGACAAAAAGAATTTAAGAAGTGCAATAAGGGCACAGCTCTGAATCATCAGAATAAAAGGACAGGCTTTGAGTGCTCCAAACAAAAGACACAGGGTTAAAAGAAGGGATGAAAGCTCAAGACCACCTACGTGCTCCCTTACAGGGTGGGGACAGGTACCCTACACAAGTGAAACTGAAAAAACAAACAATCAAACAAATGGATTCTGTCTGAGTCCCCAGAGACAGCCACTAGAAAATAGCCCTATCTGGCCACCGTGAATTCTTTTTGTTTGGTTTCAGCAGTGCCCAGCCATAGATTTAGTGGTGCAGCAACGTCCTTCTCATCTTCTCTCACCTCAGTATGCGTCTGGGCCTTTGAAATCAGTGGCTTTTATGATGTTCACGAATGTAAAGAAGTAATAGCCACATAAAGAGGGAAGTTTGGACACTCAAATAAACACGTCAGTCCACAACACACTCTTTGCTCCCAACTGCTCCTGTCTAGAAATGGGGTGTTCCTTTTTGTTTGTCCCTCCCTCCGATCAGCGGCGATCACGCCGTCTTTATACTCATGTGTGGAGTATCACAACAAAGAAAAACTGAAGGAAAAAAACAGCAGCAGACTCACAGAACCCGAGAGTGGACTCACAGTTACCAAAGGGAAAGGGGCTGGGCAGGGTGGGTGGGAAGGGAGGGATAAGGGCGGGGAGAAAGAAAGGGGGCATCAGGATTAGCATGTATAACGTGTGGGGTGGGGGGAGCATGGGGAGGGCTGTACAACCCAGAGAAGACAAGTAGTGATTCTACAGCATCTTACTACACGCTGATGGTCAGCGACTGTAACGGGGTTTTTGGGGGGGACTTGGTGATCATCATGTTCTTCACGTGACTGTAGATGAATGATAACAAAAAAAATTTTTTAAGTGCAATAAGGACACAGCTCTCAATTGTCAGAATAAAAGGACAGGCTCTGAGGGCTCCAATCAAAAGACACAGGGTTAAAAGAAGGGATGAAAACTCAAGACCACCTACGTGCTCCCTTACAGGAGACTCACTTGAGATCCAAGGACGAAGACAAACCAGAAGTTGAGGGGGTGGGGACAGGTACCCTAGACAAGTGAAACTGAAAAGAAAAAAAAAAAAAGAAGAAGAAGAAAAAAGATGTGCTGCTGGGATTAAAGACGGCGGCTCACGTGAGAGGGGAGGCGGAAACCTCCTCCCAAAACCAAAACCACATACATACGTACTATATGGAAATAGAACAACTACACCAAATCCTGGAAGAGCAGCAGGGAAGAACGCTGCTGCGGCAGGCTGTCACCTCGAGGAGAAGTGTGACGTACAGCCCCGGAGATGTGCTCTGGGAGCACGAACCTACCGTACACGTGCTGCGCTCTGGAGGATCGGTGGGCTTGGAAAGCAGAGACAGGCGGAAGACTTCGAGAGACTTGAGATTCCAGCCACTTGTGGGACAACACAGGGATCCACATCCGGCCGCTGTGGGACAAAAGAAAGGCGGACAGTCTGAGAGACTTCCTGACAGCGAGAGAACTGCTAAAGGGGCAAGGCTTCCGCAGGGCTTGCCGCTCAGGAGAAAGGACAGGTGCGCCAAACTGCCCGGGTGCACTCTGCCCGGCAGGCGGGGGAGCTTTCAGGAGCTCCGGGCGCTCCATCCCCCTTACCGTGCTGTGACTGGCACACGGCCTGCCTCCCCGCCGGCACCGGCCTGCAAAACGGCCGCCCCCACCTACGGCAGCTTCTCCCTGCGTGCTCCGCAAACTGGCCCCGGCAGTGGAGACGGGCACTGCGGTCGGGAAGCAGGAAAGACCTCTTTCCTCCCGGCGGGGGTGGGCACCGGCACCTCTCCCCTGGGACCCCTGCCACCCCACCCCCCACCCACCCCAAGGGCTGAGCATCTCCAGAGAGTAAAGCTTCTGGGAGCTAGAGGGCGCCACCTACAAATATGAACCTTCAAAGGAACCTGGTAACTGGACTCAAATCAATCTTCCTGAGAAAGAGATCTCAAAATAAACACCAGGAGCATGCTCAGGGAGCTACAGAAAATATAACTGCCCCTGTCTCTCGAGCGCAATTCTCTCTCTCTCTGTCTCTCTCTGTCTCTCTCTGTCTCTCTCTCTCTCTCTCTCTCTGTCTCTGTCTCTGTCTCTGTCTCTCTCTCTCTCTCTCTCTCTCTCCCGGGAGCGCTGCTGAGGCCCTGTTCCGAGAGGGGTGCTGCGACAGCCCAGCAGGAACGGCACAGCTCTCGGGTCCACCCCGGCCGGTGCCAGGACAGTCCCACACGGGCTCTGACTGAACTGCAAACGGGGGACGCCGCTCGTCTTAACTCCGCAGGAAAGACAACAGTGCCGCATGCTAGCCTCCCCGTCAATGGCTAGAGGCTACGTGGCTCCACCGATACCAGGTGACGTCAACACCCCGGGCTTCATCTCCTTGGCGATCTTTTTTCCCTATGACCCTTGAAAGCAGCACATGGAAAGATACAACCTACCAGTCTCCACACCGCCTCACCTCTCAGTTTTACGCCAGATGTTCCCGCATCACAGCTTCTCCTCTTCGTTCCCGTTTTCTCGGCTGGTTGGTGTTCTGGGGAAAAAAAAAAAAAAAAAATTAGTCAGATTTGGAATGAAGTGGTAGGGGGTTTCGTAAGATTCTGTTTGACCACCATCAGTAGAACCAAAAGACATCCTTCAGTATGGGAGAATATACTCACCGATGACATATCTGATAAGGCGTTGCCATCCAAAACATGTATCAAGAGCTCACGAACCTCAACACACAAAAAGCAAATGAATCCAGTTACAAAATGGGCAGAGGCTCTCAACAGACACTTCTCCACAGAAGCAATTTCAGGTGGCCGGCAGGCACATGGAAAAGACGCTCCACATCGCTAACCATCAGAGAAATGCACACTAAAACCACAACGGGGTATCACCTCACACCAGTTAGGATGGCCACCACCCAAAAGACAGACAACAACAGATGTCGGCGAGGGTGTGGAGAAAGGGGAACCCTCCTACACTGCCGGTGGGAATGTCAGTCAGCTCAACCATTGTGGAAAGCGGTATGGAGGTTCCCCCAAAAACCAAAGAACAGAAATGCCATTTGACCCAGGAATTCCTCTCCTAGGAATTTACCCTAAGAGTGCAGGAGCCCAGTTTGAAAGAGACAGATGCACCCCTATGTTGATCACAGCACTACTTACAATACCCAAGAAAGGGAAGCAACCTAAGTGTCCATCGGGAGATGAAGGGATAAAGAAGAGGTGGTACATACACACTACGGAATATCACTCAGCCATAGGAAGAAAACAAATCCTACCACCATTTGCAACAACACGGACGGAGCTAGAGGGTGTTATGCTCAGTGAAATAAGCCAGGTGGAGAAAGACAAGTATCCAAGGATTTCACTCCTCTGTGAGGTATGAGAACAAAGCAAAAACGGGAAGGAACAAAACAGCAGCAGACTCACAGAACCCAAGAATGGACTAACAGTTACCAAAGGGAAAGGGACCTGGGAGGACGGGTGGGGAGGGAGCGATAAGGGGGTAAAGGGGGCATTACGATCCGCACACATAATGTAGGGGGTGGGGGGCCACAGGGATTGCAGTGTAACACACAGAAGACAGGTAGTGATTCCATAGCATCTTACTACATTGATGGACAGCGACTGTAATGGGGTGCGGGGAGCGGACTTGATAATGGGGGGGAGTCTAGTAACCACAATGTTGCTCATGTAATTGTACTCTAATGGTAACAACAAAAAAATCACAATGAGCTATCACCTCACAGCATTCAGAATGGCTAGTTCCCCAAAAAAACAAGAAATAACAAGTTATTTATGAGGATGTGGACAAAAGGGAACCGTCATGCACTGTTTGTGACCATGTAAATTGGTGCAGCTACTATGGAAAACAGTGTGGTGGTTCCTACCTATATTAATAGCGGTTTCATATGACCCAGCGTTCTTTTTCATACACAGCAGTGTAACTCCTTTCAGGATACTGGACCTGTTTCCAATGCATACACCACCAAGCAATTCTTGAACACCAGCAGGGTGTCTGAGAACTCAATGCTGAGGCTATCTGCCCAGAGACAACACCAGATTCTACAGGGTAAGGTTTCTATCCTCAAGACTGCCCTCCTCCCCAGCTCCAGAGCCTGGTTGCAAGCCCCACGCAATTAGCTTGTGCTTCCCACCTGCAGGCTAAGATTGCGGGTTCCAACAACTTCCCCTTTAGGTCTGCCCAAGTTGCTAAGGTGCCTCAGAATCTCAGAAGAACACTCACGTTTAACAAAGAGTACCATAAAGGACACAACAGCCGGATGAACACACACATATGGCAAGGTCCCAAATAAAAGAGCTTCTATCCTCCTGGGGTGCTTGGGGCCTGGCCTGGTGGCATGTGCAGGCCACCTGGTTCCCCAGGCATGGAAGCTCTGACAGAGAAACAGGAGATGAGAGAGATGTGCTCTTCTCTTAGGGTTTTGTGAGGGCTTCACTGCAGAGTCATGACTGACTAAATCACTGGCCATTGCTGATTCAGCCTCCAGCCCTCATCCCTTTCCTCTTCCCTGGGGGCTGAGGGCTAATAATTTCCATCCTCTAATCACAAGCTTGGTGCCCCTGGCAACCAGCCTCTAACCTAGGATAGGGCCCCAAAGCCTCTGCATTAACCTAACAAGACACCCATTGGACAGTTATGGCTCAGAAGGATTTTCAGGAATTGTGCACGAGGAGCAAAAATACCTAGGAAATGTATTTTGGTCATCTCAATTACCAAATATTTACTTATCATCAGTCATATCACAACAGGTGTCCCCACATACCCATAATGCCTGCAGGGACCTCCCTCTCCCCAAGACGAGGCACAGAGCTTCCCACTTCCACCATAATTTCCTTCACAGTCATGACATTGATCTGCACCAAGGACGATCCCTTTCAGGAGGATAAAGTGAAGGCTTCCGGCATAATGCCAAGGCCAAGGAGGCCCTCCTCCCCAGGGACACGGGGCAGAGAGATGGGAGAAATGGCTTCAGGAGTCTGTTTTCCTGTCAGCCGCTCTCCACTCCCCCAGCCTCAGCTGTCACCTCACCACCCAGCCTGACACACAGGGGCTTGCGAAGAAAAAAATCCTGGAGTCAGAGCAGCTGAACAGCTGCCGTGTGTGCTCAGCTTTGCAATGCGAGGGGTTCCACTCCTCTCGGGGTTCAGACTGGAAAAACCCGACAGGGAAGATGAGGTGGTCCAGCGACTCCCTGTTGCCACGTCGAATGGGGCAGTGCAAGCTCCACTTCCGCTGGAGATGCTTCCTGGCTGTCTCTGAGCACTTGCAAGGCAGCACGAGAGGGTGTAGTTAGGGGGAAAATTCCCAAATCTAGAATTTTAATTTCCTGAGTATGATGACTAGACTTTCTGCTGCTCTGACTACACTGGAGAACAAAGAATGTCTAAGCAGCAGGTTCCACTTCTGAGAGACAGCACCCACGTTACCCGTTCGCTGCTGCCTCTGGTGACCAAGATGAGGACTAGCTGGATGTTACTAGGAAGTTTTGACTGTCAAAACAAAAGTGCAAATTTTGGAGACACCTTCTCAATCCACTCTCTGCATTTGCAGTGAGACAAAGCACAGAAATGGGATGAGGCTCATGACACTGTGAAATATACTCAGCCTAGAAAAAGCCCACTTTATACTTTAACTTCATCTACATGCTGTTCTGCTTCTTCCAGCCCCTCTATCAATTAAGGAACCTAGTAACCAGGATGGGAGGTAGACCTCCAAAGTGTAAGTGAACCTAGGGGGATAAAAAAATGCTGAGATCTGCACTCCCCAACTTCGAGCTCTACCATAAAGCCATAGTAATCAAGACAGTTTGGTACTGGCACAAGAGCAGAGCCACAGACCAATGGAACAGACTAGAGAATCCAGACATTAACCCAGACATATATGGTCAATTAATATTTGATAAAGGAGCCATGGACATACAGTGGCAAAATGACAGTCTCTTCAACAGGTGGTGCTGGCAAAACTGGACCATTGTCTAACCCCATATACAAAAGTAAACTCAAAATGGATCAAAGACCTGAATGTAAGTCACGAAACCCTTAAACTCTTGGAAGAAAACATAGGCAAAAACCTCTTAGACATAAACATGAGTGACCTCTTCTTGAACATATCTCCCCGGGCAAGGAAAACAACAGCAAAAATGAGTAAGTGGGACTATATTAAGCTGAAAAGCTTCTGTACAGCAAAAGACACCATCAATAGAACAGAAAGGAACCCTACATACAGTATGGGAGAATATATTTGAAAATGACAGATCCGATAAAGGCTTGACATCCAGAATATATAAAGAGCTCACACGCCTCAACAAACAAAAAACAAATAACCCAATTTAAAAAATGGGCAGAGGAACTGAACAGACAGTTCTCCAAAAAAGAAATACAGATGGCCAACAGACACATGAAAAGATGCTCCACATCGCTAATTATCAGAGAAATGCAAATTAAAACTACAATGAGGTATCACCTCACACCAGTAAGGATGGCTGCCATCCAAAAGACAAACAACAACAAATGTTGGCGAGGCTGTGGAGAAAGGGGAACCCTCCTACACTGCTGCTGGGAATGTAAGTTAGTTCAACCATTGTGGAAAGCAGTATGGAGGTACATCAAAATGCTCAAAACAGACTTACCATTTGACCCAGGAATTTCACTCCTAGGAATTTACCCTAAGAATGCAGCAATCAAGTATGAGAAAGATCAGTGCACCCCTATGTTTATCACAGCACTATTTACAGTAGCCAAGAATTGGAAGCAACCTGAATGTCCATCGATAGATGAATGGATAAAGAAGATGTGGTACATATACACAATGGAATACTACTCAGCCATAAGAAAAGGGAAAATCCAACCATTTGCAGCAACATGGATGGAGCTGGAGGGTATTATGCTCAGTGAAACAAGCCAAGTGGAGAAAGAGAAATACCAAATGATTTCACTTATCTGTGGAATATAAGAACAAAGGAAAAACTGAAGGAACAAAACAGCAGCAGAATCACAGAACTCAAGAATGGACTAACAGGTACCAAAGGGAAAGGGACTGGGGAGGAGGGGTGGGTAGGGAGGGATAAGGGGGGGGGGGGGAGGAGTAGGGGGGTATTAAGATTAGCATGCATGGGGGGGGGGTGTGGGAGAAAAGGGAGGGCTGTACAGCACAGAGAAGGCAAGTAGTGATTCTACAACATTTTGCTCTGCTGATGGACAGTGACTGTAAAGGGGTTTATAGGGGAGACCTGGTATAGGGGAGAGCCTAGTAAACATAATATTCGTCATGTAAGTGTAGATTAGTGATACCAAAAACAAAACAAAAAAACAAAAAAAAAAAGGGCAGTTCCTGTGTGGTAACCGCCAATCAGTTCTACACAAGGGTATAAAGGGCATATAAAAGTGTAGGCAAAGGGTCTGTTTGTGTTTATACAGAGGATCAAAGCCTAATTGGGCTACCCCGAAAATGAACTAAGATACGATATGAAAAAGAACTTCCAACATCAGCACTCTCTGGAAGACTCATGCCGAAAGATGATCATCAAAAAACCCCAACAAAGATCCACGCACTGCTACAGCTGTAGATGCACTCATCCCACCAGTTCCTGGACTTGCCATGGGAATGAAGGAGACATCTAAGCTGGCCTGTGCATACGGTAAAACAACAAATTTGACTGGATCTATACTGTTGGAACTCAACCAAGAATTAGGAGAAGTGCAAATTGTAGCGCTCCAAAATCTTACAACTACAGACTATTTACTGTTAAAAGAACATAAGGGATGTGAACATTCCCCAGGAATGGATTGTTTTAATCTGTCTGATTTCTCTCAGACTGTTCAAGTTCAGTTGGACAATATCCACCACATCATAGATAAGTTTTCACAAATGCCTAAGGTGCCTAACTGGTTTTCTCGGTTTCACTGGAGATGGCTGGTAATTACAGGTATGCTTTGGTTATGTAACTATACTCCTATTATGTTAACGTGTGTGCGCAATTTAAGTAGTAGCTTAAAACCTATACATGCTGAAGTTACTCTACAAGAAGATATGTCAAAGAAATAATCAATCTTCCCATGTTTTCTTCCGCCTGCTACTTCTATAGCTTTTCTTCTTCCTTCCTAATTACAACCCTTAAATAGAATTCGTGCCTCATATCAAATTTACCGAGTATCATAATTCTTCCAAGTGGTAAAGATACCTCAAGACAGATGCTGGGCATAGAAGCTACAGGGCATAACCATGCAAAGAAATAGAAAGCTAACCATTTCAAACAATAAGGCTTCTCTCTCACTTACCAACTCTACATTTCCCTGTATGGCCCCGGAAGATGACTGGTTAGCCAGAGACGGGTAAGATTCCTCAAGGGAGGAACAACCTAAGACAGGCACAGTCGCAGGGGGGTCATCAGGTGAGAAATTGGGGATCAACAGAGGTGAGGCTTAGAACCTCACCCCACCGTTCTGAGAGAAATCTTCTGCATACGTGGATGTTTTATTGCCCTGGTCTAGCTTGGATTAACACATAGTCTACAGGCACACACCTGATCATCTACATTTGCCCTCTTACAACACTAAACTATGTTTTCTACCTTTATTTTGTATCTACCTTCCACTTCAGCATTTTACTAAAAATAATAATAATAATAAAGAGAGAAATGTGGTATCCACATATAAATCAAGTATAAAAACCAAATGAGTATTCATATTTGAACTGACTGTTTATAGTTCATAATGCATGAGCAAAACCGAAAGTTTCTGTGATGACTGCCCTTGTACTGTTCACTATGTAACTTATTCACTATGTAAGAATTTGTTCTCCATGTAAGAACTTGTTTGTTATGCCTCAGAAGATTGGAGACTGACGAAAATTAGGCTTGGGGTGGATTAATGATTGTGCATTGAGCATTGACTCCCCTATACAGAATTTTATTGTCCTTAACAACCATTTGATCAATAAATATGAGAGATGCCCTCACAGAAAAAAAAAAAAAAAAAAAAAGGACAAGACTTCCAATGGTAAAATAAATAAGTAACCGGGATGTAATGGATAGCGTAAGGAATATAGTCAAGATATTGTAACAGCTTGGTAGGGCGATAGCTGGAACCTAGAATTATGTATATAAATGTTTTATCACTGTGTTGTACACTTGAAACTAACGTAATGTAATACTGTGCGTCAACTACCCTTCAATAAAAAATAATAAACTAAAAAAATAAATAAAATAAAAATAAAAATAAAAATAAAAAGTAGAGTTTAAAAAAAAAACGTAAAGGATGAACAGTCGGGATCGGGAATGGACAGGCTGACTGCTGAGAGGAGGCGAGGTCGCCCCGCAAGCTTCCAGCTTGGCTGACGGGCAGGAACGGCGACGCCATCGAGACCGAGAGTCTAAAGGAGAAGCATTTTAAAAATAAAAAGTGTTTCCCAGTTTATACTCTGCTGTGTTATTCACGTACGAGACACAGGCCCCCAAAACTAGATCAGAGAGAAAATCTGGGCAGCCAGGCCCAGTCAGAATGCGGGATGTGGCTATGCTGAGACCCGGTGGTCCCCGACCTACGCTTTCTGTGAGAAGCAAAGAAAGAACCTGCCCGCTAGCTAGGACGGCAAGTCATGGGGTCTGCGCCCTCCTCAGAAGTCAGCCGCCTGGCTGGCCATGGCCGAGAAGGCATGCCTGGCTCCCGGTGTCCCAGAGAAGCTGGGAACGCCCGGGAAAGGGCGGGCCGTGCCCCGGGCAGCCTCTGGGTGGCTCCGCGCCGGGCCGTGAGCAGGCCCTGGCCTCCGGGAGCGCGGGGGGGCGGGCGGGGGGGTGGGGGTGGGGGGCAAGGCACTTGCCGCCCGCCGCACCCCGGGTGCCGAGAACATGCAGAGCCGGCACCCGGGCGGGCTGAGCTCCGACAGACGCGGGCACTGCAGCCCTCGACGGTCCGCACGGTGGCCTCGTCGGTCCGAACACCCGCACGGCCCTCAGCGGGCAGTCCCGGGGGCTAGGGATTCTACTGGGGTTGGCCTTGGGGCCGCGCCGTGGCCTTGGCCCAGGGTCTCCTCTGGGCGGGGCCGGTGTGCTTAAGGCAGTGGGGGGGGGGGGGGGAGGGGGCTTGGTGATGCGGCCCCTGGGTGACGTCACAGCGGCCCAGGCCGCTTTGTGATGCGTCCCCTGGCTGACATACATACCAGGCTCGCCCTAGCTGGGCAGCTCAGTGCGTGCTTGGCCTGAGAAGGAGTTAGTGGCAAAGGAGACCCTCTCCCTAGCTTCAGACCCTTTCCTCGGATCGTTTGGCGCACACCACAACCCATTTTCCCGTGTGGACAGTTTCCTCCTTCCTAAGGTTCGTGCCCCACCCCGCCCGCCGCCTCCCCAGCCCCACCTTCTTCGCCCGCCGGTCCTTCCCGTCCCCGGGACGCTGGCCCCTACCCCTCCTGCCAGGGAGCACCCTGCACCTGCCCGCTGCCCTGGTCACAGGCTGTTCCACTGGGGATCCTGTGCCTTTAGCGGCTGGCTTTTCCCACTTTTCCCAACAGAGTTCCCACTTCCACGGGGAGCAGTCCTGGGCCTCTGGACCATCCTAGGCTCCCAGCAGACGGCTGGAGAGAGACCACCCAGACGAGCTCCTCCTCTGCAGGGCACACGGGCACCACTACCAGCCCGCCTCGAGGTGTCCTGCCTCTGTGAAACCGCCATCCAGAGTCAGCCAACAGACAAGGCCATGGGCAGCGCCACCGCCGGCCTCCTGCGCGCCTCAGACAACCACCGCGCGGGCGGTCGTCGTCTGGTCTCCCCTGGCCCCATACGATGCCGTGGGAGGCACAGACGACGGCCTCGGCCCTACCCGCAAGGCGGACGACGACCCGATGGGCACGCCACCGCCTTCGGGAAAGGCACCCACAACTGCCCCCTGGCCACGGACAAGTGCGTGGGCTGCACAGGCGCCAGCCTGAAGGCTGATGCTCAGGACGACGAGCCCATGGACACGACGCCACCCTCCATGGCCGTCATCTTCCGGTCGCCCCCGGCCCCGCACGGGGCCGTGGGCAGCACCACCTTCGGCCCGAGGGCCGGCGATGACGACCGGGACGAGCCCATGGACACGACGCCACCCTCCATGGCCGTCATCTTCCGGTCGCCCCCGGCCGCGCACGGGGCCGTGGGCAGCTCCACCTTCGGCCCGAAGGGCGGCGATGACGACCGGGACGAGCCCATGGACACGACGCCACCCTCCATGGCTGTCATCTTCCGGTCGCCCCCGGCCCCGCACGGGGCCGTGGGCAGCACCACCTTCGGCCCGAGGGCCGGCGATGACGCCCGGGACGAGCCCATGGACACGACGCCACCCTCCATGGCCGTCATCTTCCGGTCGCCCCCGGCCGCGCACGGGGCCGTGGGCAGCTCCACCTTCGGCCCGAGGGCCGGCGATGACGCCGGGGACGAGCCCATGGACACGACGCCACCCTCCATGGCCGTCATCTTCCGGTCGCCCCCGGCCCCGCACGGGGCCGTGGGCAGCACCACCGCCGGCCTCCTGTGTGCCTCCGACAACCACCGCGCGGGCGGTCGTCGTCTGGTCTCCCCTGGCCCCATACGATGCCGTGGGAGGCACAGACGACGGCCTCGGCCCTACCCGTAAGTCAGCCTCGGACCCGATGGGCACGCCGCCGCCCTCGGGAAAGGCACCTACAACTGCCCCCCCGGCCCCAGGCAAGGCCCAGGGCAGCACAAGCGCCCGCCCGAAGGCTGACGCTGACGCTCAAGACGAGCCGATGGGACACGACACCCCCCTCGATGGCCGTCATCTTCCGGCCCCCCCCCCCCCAGCCCCACACGAGGCCGTGGGCAGCGGCACCGCCGGCCTCCCCTGGCCCCACACGATGCCGTGGGAGGCACAGACGACGGCCTCGGACCGGTACCCGCAAGTCGGACTAGGACCCGATGGGCACGCCTCCGCCATCGGGAAAGGCACCTACTCGTCCCCCCGGGCCCCAGATGACGCAGTGGGCAGCACAGGCGCCGGCCCGAAGGCTCACTCTGACTCTCAAGGCGAGCCAATGGACACGACGCCACCGTCGCTCGCCGTCATCTTCCGGTCCCCACCGGGCCCCACACCAGGCCGTGGGCATCACCACCGCCGGCCTCCTGCGCACCTCAGACACCCACCGCGCGGGCGGTCATCGTCCGGTCTGCCCTGGACCCACACGATGCCGTGGGAGGCACAGACGACGGCCTCGGCCCTACCCCCAAGTCGGACGATGACCCGATGGGCCCGCCACCACCCTCGGGAAAGGCACCTACAACTGATCCCCGGCCCCAGACAAGGCCATGGGCAGGACAAGCGCCGGCCTTAAGGCCGACGCTGACGCTCAAGACGAACCAGTGGACACGACGCCACCCTGGCTGGCCGTGATCTTGCGGTCTCCCCCGGCGCCACACGAGGCCGTGGGCAGCACCACCGCCGGCCCGAAGGCCGACGATGACGCTCGGGTCGAGCCGATGGACACGACGCCACCCTCGGTGGCCGTCATCTTCCGGTCCCCACCGGCCTCGCACGAGGCCGTGGGCGGCGCCACCGCCGGCCTCCTGCGCACCTCAGACACCCACCGCGCGGGCGGTCATCCTCCGGTCAGCCCTGGACCCACACGATGCCGCGGGAGGCACAGCCGACGGCCTCGGCCCTACCCCTAACTCGGCCTCCGACCCGGTGGACACGCCACAGCCCTTGCCAACGGCACCTACAGGCCTCCCCCGGCTCCAGACAAGGCCTATGTCCTCCTATCCATTTAACAAAGTCTTTCCCACAGTATGTGCGTATATTATATATTCACACTAAACCCTGCTCTTGCTAGTATGCCTCTGCTCTGTTTACTCTTTGACTCGGCGACAGAGGAAGAACACACATACATGAGTGATAGTGTTCTGAGCCACACTTAACTACGCAACGTGTTCCGTGCCCCAGCGACTGGGATGTGGAAGTAGCCGCGTTTTATGACTGTGCGTGCTCACCGCGAGGTCTGCGTGCTGAGCGTTTAATGGATGACAACCCAGGGGGAGGCAAGTCCAGAGGAAGGAGACCGGGTTGGCTTATGTGGCCCCTTCCCTCTCCTCTCCCACTGCTCTGAGCTCACTGGGGGCTAGGGAATCCCTGCTGTGACACAGGCAACCTCTCTCATCATTTTGGTTTTTAAACATGTTTAATTCTGTATGTGTGTGCCTTGTGTAACTTAAGACTTTGGCCGATCATCCTCACACACTCCCACTTCCCCACGAGAGAACGGATTTGGCATCCAGGTCCTCGAGGCTGGAGGAACGACAGAAGGAAGTGCTTCTGCCTGCTGTGTGATTATTGAAAATGTAAGCTTACTTAGAATTTACCAAGTAGCTTAGTAATATCAGAAAAGGTCCTCTTTAATGACCGCCTGGCCTGACTCTAACCTAAACTGCTAACATGTCAAGCCACGTTGAGTTACAACTGTGCCCACTTCTCGCTGACCCTAGAGTCTGCAGGGTCTCCACCAGACTCAATACACGCAGAATTCCTAACCTGTGGAGACCACGTTCTAGTTGGAGGGGAGGAAAGAGACAATGAACATCTGTAAGTTTTCCGGTAGCTTAGCCGGTAACAAACACTATGAAGAATGAAAAGCAGGATATGGAGGACTGAGATTGTAGGCAGAGAGAAGCAGGGCTTTCAAAATAAACAGTGGACAGGGTAAGCCTCACCAGGGAGGTGGGACTTGAACAGTCTAGAAGGAGGTGACAGAACCAGGTATCTGAGGGAAAAGCATTCCATACAATGGGATAAATTACTGAAAAAGCCAAGAGGAGGGATGCTTGTGGTCTTCAGGGAGCAGTCAGTCAACAAATGCGGCTAGAATACCGTCAGCAAGGAGGGCAAAGAGGACCGGGGACAGAGATATGGGTTGAAGTCCCCGCACCACCATCGACTAGTTTTGTAGTCACACGCTGTTGACTCGATGTGCAAATGTCTCGGTGAACCCAGTGCTGTCTGTCTCTAGGGCCTAGTTACCTTGCAGGCTTTTGGAAACATAAGTAGGGAAGTGACATATAAGCCATCTTGTGAACTGTTCTGTACATAAAGACAGATGGGTAGACAAAAACATGATGATAGATAGATAGGACAGATAGACAGATAGATAGATGATAGATTAGATAGGATAGATGACAGGTATAGATAGATTGAATATATGATTGATAGATAGATAGATAGATAGATAGACAGACAGACAGACAGACAGACAGACAGACAGACAGATAGATAGCCAGCCATGTTAGATAGCCGTGTTGTTAACTGTTTGTAAGGCTGGGGGCACTGATGGGAGGAGCGAGCACGTCGGACACTGATGATGTGCCAATGTCTCCGGCTGCTGCCCCCTCCCACGTGGGACACTGATGATGGGCCGAAGTTCTTGGCTGTTGCCCCCTCCCAACCTGAAAAATATGCCTTGGGCTAGCCAATCCTCGTGCTGCTGTAAATCTAAGCTCTGCCTCCCCCTACCTTCTCGAAAATCTCACTGCCTGCCTGTCTACTTAAGTGTGAATTCCCCAGCCTCCATTTCTATAGACCGGGGAAATCTCGCCCGGGTATTTGCGTTCAAATAAACTACCGGGCCCTTTGTTGCCTCCCTTCACCTGCTTATTTCAGCTAGAATTTATCTTACACTGTTCTGTACATAAGGATAGATGGGTAGACAAAAAGATGACAACAGGTAGGTGACAGACAGGTGACAGATGATAGATTAGAAATAGATACATTAGATAGATGATAGATATTCATAGGTTAGACGAACAGATTGACAGAGATCACAGATAGATAAGACATATATAGATGACGGATGATAGACTAGATAGGATAGATGATATAGGTAGGTTACGTTAGAAAGACAGATGATAAGATATTGATAGATTAGATAGAGAATAGATAGATGATAGATAGATACAGAGTTATGAACTGAATTTTTGGGCCCTCACCTCACCATCTTCTGCTCCTCCTAACCCCCCGCCGCCACCACCACACACACACACACACACACACACACACACACACACACACAAGTTCATATTTGAATTGAGTCAGGGTTGAAGCCCTAACCCCCACTGTCATGGTCTTGGGAGGTGGGGCCTTTGGAGGTAATTTGGTTCGGAAGCTATCATCATGAGGGTGTGGGTGGAGCTGCCATTATGCAATCAGTGCTATTAAGAGGAACAGAGGACAGAGCTTTCTCCCTCGACCCTGTGAGGACACAGCAGGGATGCGGCCGTATGCAAGCCAGAAGAAGGGACCTCACCAGGAACTGAACCTGCCTTGGTCTTGGACTTCTGCTTCCAGAATGGTGAGAAATCAGTGTCTATGGATGAAGCCCCCACTCAATGACACTCTGGTTATCAGCTTGAGTAGACTAACATAGATATGTAGGTAAACAGAGACGCACTTAAGACGATGGATGGAGAGAGCCTACGCATAGATATCTGTGCTTAGGTGTCTGCATAGGTATCTGTGTCCAACCACCTCTGCACTTTGAAGTCCGCTCCCTATGGGGGGCACGCCAGGAGCACAACTTATGCGCGTTTCTTTTTTAAAGTGCGGGCTGCAGTTTCCTATAACTGGGGTCTCCGTTAACTCTCAGCCGTGTGTGTGTGTGTGTGTGTGTGTGTGTGTCTGTGTGCGTGCGTGTGCGCGCGCCTGTGCGTGCGTGTGTGCGTGTGCGTGTGCGCGTGTGTGTGTGTGTGTACGCCACTGCCCCATCGGTCTACAATCACAGGAGATGCAAAAGTAACAAAGGAACGCAGGATAGGGCAAACATCTTGCAAACTATGACCAGAAAGAGTAAAGTTCTCCACTAGCCTCTGGGGATATCTTTGCCAAGTGATTCTATGCAATTTTAGAAAGATCTTGCCGGAAATGTTGCTGGGACCACTCTGAACCATCGAGTTAGTTAAGGTAATAAGCCAGGACAGGAGGGCAGCAAAGAGCACCCACGGTGTGTCTCCTATGTATCAGGCCAAGGTGTACAGGCTTTAATTCTACTACACCACTTCATCTCACCATGGCTGACGTGGGATGACCTTATGCACCACCTTCATCCGTGAGTAAAAAGTTACTTCAGAATCACCTCCCTTAACAGAAAATAAATAAGTGCGGGGACATAAACATTCCTAGAATTCCTGCCACCATCACCCAACTCTTTATGCTCAGCACCCTTTTCATACGAACGGAAACATAGCTCTCAACGCTACTATTCCATTTCAGAGAGACCTCACTCACATCTAAATGCCTAAATGCACTGAAACTCCACCTCCACCTTGACAGCAGAGGGGAGCAGTTTCCCCACAAGCTAGCTGGCCTGCCACCTCAGCAAGCCCACGGGCCACCGGCCCACAAGAGCCCTGCGTGTCACCAAAAGGCAGTTCCCTTAACCAGTGACTACACGCATGCTCTCTGGAGATGGGCCAGCAAGCAGGGCCGCCGAGGTGACATCGGTGCACAGGCAAAAAGACCTACTACTGGGCATGCACCTGCCTCGGACCCCGCAGGCCAGCCAGGGTGCTCCCTGCGTGGGGCCTCGGATATGCCCCGCAGCTCACGCAGCCGCCACAGCGGGAACGGCCCAGGGGCAGAGCAGCCGGAGGGCCCTGGCCCGCACAGGTTCAAGAGCCCAGCCCGCCAACCACACCGTCCACACCCAGCAGACTCGTGCCACCTACGCAGGAGAAGTTCCCACCCAAGGCCACTCCTCTCAAGACCCAAACACACAGCTAACTCACATAAACAGACACAAGGAATTGAGACTTCTCTGAGAAGGACACAGAGGAATCAAACTGCACCTAGTGACAGAACGTTGACAAAAGTGAGACAACAGATTACATAGACAGACAGATGATTGATACATAGATTGGGTTGATATACATACATATAGGTGATAGATTAATTAGATAGATACACAGATGAGAGTAGATAGATGATAGATCATAGATAGATAGATAGGTAGATAGATAAAGGGATAGGTAGGTAGGTAGATAGGAGAGCATCATACTAAACAAAGCTATCTCTCGCTCAAGACCATCTACGTGCTCCCTTACAGGAGACTCACTTGAGATCCAAGGACACAGACAGACTAGAAGCCGAAGGGGCGGGGACAGGTACCCTACACAGGTGAAACTGAGAAACAAACAAACAAACAAACAAACAAACAAACAAACGGATTCTGTCTGAGTCCCCAGAGACAGTCACTAGAAAATAGCCCTATCTGGCCACCGTGAATTCTTTTTGTTTGGTTTCAGCAGGGCCCAGCCATAGATTTAGTGGTGCAGCAACGCCCTTCTCATCGTCTCTCACCTCAACAACTGAATTGCGGTAATAATATGCGTCTGGGCCTTTGAAATCAGTGGCTTTTATGATGTTCACGAATGTAAAGAGGCAATAACCAGATACCGAGGGAAGTTTGGATGCTTAACCCAACACGTCACTCCACAGCACACTCTTTGCTCCCAACTGCTCCTGTCTAGAAACTGGTGTTCCTTTTTATTTGTCCCTCCCTCCTATCAGCGGCGATCACGCCGATGTCCCTCAAACATGGTGGTGAGCAAAGCACCAAGTTTACTTTTCTGTCGACAAGAGGCCCAGAGGAAGGATACTTGTGGTCTTCAGGGAGCACTTAGTCAGTGAATGTGGCTAAATACAGTCAGCAAGCGAGAAGGAGGTAAAAGAGGACAGAGGACAGAGATACGGGTTCAAGTCCCTGCACCACCATTTCCTGGTTTTGTAGGTGCACGCGGCTGACTCGACCTGCAAGTGTCTCGGTGAAAACCCAGTGCTCTCCCTACGGCCTAGTTACCTTGCAAGATTTTTGGAGGCATAATGTAGGGAAGTGACATAGCCTATGTTGTTGACTGTTCTTGTACATACGGACAGAAGGGCAGACAAAAAGATGATTGATTCATAGATAGATAGATAGATAGATAGATAGATAGATAGATAGATAGATAGATAGACAGATAGATAGAGAGATAGATAGAGAGACAGAGAGATAGAGAGAGAGATATAGGTACATATCAATTAATAAAAGCTATTGCTCATAAACCAGGAGAGTAATGGTGAAAGCACATAGCGAAACTACAAACAAAAAAGAAGAATGAAAAATCCAGTTTAAAAAGTGCAGCAAGCAGCCATAAGAAGAAAACAAATCCTACCATTTGCAATGATGTGGACGGAGCTAGACGGTATTATGCTCAGTGAAATAAGCCAGGCGGAGAAAGACAAGTACCAAATGATTTCACTCGTGTGTGGAGTATAACAACAAAGAAAAACTGAAGGAGAAAAACAGCAGCAGACTCACAGAACCCGAGAGTGGACTAACAGTTACCAAAGGGAAAGGGACTGGGGAGGGTGGGTGGGGAGGGAGGGAGGGATAGGGGCGGGGAGAAAGAAAGGGGGCATCAGGATTAGCATGTAGAATGTGTGGGGCGGGGGGAGCATGGGGAGGGCTGTACAACCCAGAGAAGACAAGTAGTGATTCTACAGCATCTTACTACACGCTGATGGACAGCGACTGTAACGGGGTGTGTCGGGGGGACATGGTGAAGGGGTCTACAGCATCCAAACTACACTGATGGACAGTGACTGTAAGAGGTTTTCGCGGGGGACTTGGTGAAGGGGGGAGCCTGGTAAACGTAATGTTCTTCACGTGACTGTAGATGAATGATGACAAAAAGAATTTAAGAAGTGCAATAAGGGCACAGCTCTGAATCATCAGAATAAAAGGACAGGCTTTGAGTGCTCCAAACAAAAGACACAGGGTTAAAAGAAGGGATGAAAGCTCAAGACCACCTATGTGCTCCCTTACAGGGTGGGGACAGGTACCCTACACAAGTGAAACTGAAAAAACAAACAATCAAACAAATGGATTCTGTCTGAGTCCCCAGAGACAGCCACTAGAAAATAGCCCTATCTGGCCACCGTGAATTCTTTTTGTTTGGTTTCAGCAGTGCCCAGCCATAGATTTAGTGGTGCAGCAACGTCCTTCTCATCTTCTCTCACCTCAGTATGCGTCTGGGCCTTTGAAATCAGTGGCTTTTATGATGTTCACGAATGTAAAGAAGTAATAGCCACATAAAGAGGGAAGTTTGGACACTCAAATAAACACGTCAGTCCACAACACACTCTTTGCTCCCAACTGCTCCTGTCTAGAAATGGGGTGTTCCTTTTTGTTTGTCCCTCCCTCCGATCAGCGGCGATCACGCCGTCTTTATACTCATGTGTGGAGTATCACAACAAAGAAAAACTGAAGGAAAAAAACAGCAGCAGACTCACAGAACCCGAGAGTGGACTCACAGTTACCAAAGGGAAAGGGGCTGGGCAGGGTGGGTGGGAAGGGAGGGATAAGGGCGGGGAGAAAGAAAGGGGGCATCAGGATTAGCATGTATAACGTGTGGGGTGGGGGGAGCATGGGGAGGGCTGTACAACCCAGAGAAGACAAGTAGTGATTCTACAGCATCTTACTACACGCTGATGGTCAGCGACTGTAACGGGGTTTTTGGGGGGGACTTGGTGATCATCATGTTCTTCACGTGACTGTAGATGAATGATAACAAAAAAAATTTTTTAAGTGCAATAAGGACACAGCTCTCAATTGTCAGAATAAAAGGACAGGCTCTGAGGGCTCCAATCAAAAGACACAGGGTTAAAAGAAGGGATGAAAACTCAAGACCACCTACGTGCTCCCTTACAGGAGACTCACTTGAGATCCAAGGACGAAGACAAACCAGAAGTTGAGGGGGTGGGGACAGGTACCCTAGACAAGTGAAACTGAAAAGAAAAAAAAAAAAAGAAGAAGAAGAAAAAAGATGTGCTGCTGGGATTAAAGACGGCGGCTCACGTGAGAGGGGAGGCGGAAACCTCCTCCCAAAACCAAAACCACATACATACGTACTATATGGAAATAGAACAACTACACCAAATCCTGGAAGAGCAGCAGGGAAGAACGCTGCTGCGGCAGGCTGTCACCTCGAGGAGAAGTGTGACGTACAGCCCCGGAGATGTGCTCTGGGAGCACGAACCTACCGTACACGTGCTGCGCTCTGGAGGATCGGTGGGCTTGGAAAGCAGAGACAGGCGGAAGACTTCGAGAGACTTGAGATTCCAGCCACTTGTGGGACAACACAGGGATCCACATCCGGCCGCTGTGGGACAAAAGAAAGGCGGACAGTCTGAGAGACTTCCTGACAGCGAGAGAACTGCTAAAGGGGCAAGGCTTCCGCAGGGCTTGCCGCTCAGGAGAAAGGACAGGTGCGCCAAACTGCCCGGGTGCACTCTGTCCGGCAGGCGGGGGAGCTTTCAGGAGCTCCGGGCGCTCCATCCCCCTTACCGTGCTGTGACTGGCACACGGCCTGCCTCCCCGCCGGCACCGGCCTGCAAAACGGCCGCCCCCACCTACGGCAGCTTCTCCCTGCGTGCTCCGCAAACTGGCCCCGGCAGTGGAGACGGGCACTGCGGTCGGGAAGCAGGAAAGACCTCTTTCCTCCCGGCGGGGGTGGGCACCGGCACCTCTCCCCTGGGACCCCTGCCACCCCACCCCCCACCCACCCCAAGGGCTGAGCATCTCCAGAGAGTAAAGCTTCTGGGAGCTAGAGGGCGCCACCTACAAATATGAACCTTCAAAGGAACCTGGTAACTGGACTCAAATCAATCTTCCTGAGAAAGAGATCTCAAAATAAACACCAGGAGCATGCTCAGGGAGCTACAGAAAATATAACTGCCCCTGTCTCTCGAGCGCAATTCTCTCTCTCTCTGTCTCTCTCTGTCTCTGTCTCTGTCTCTGTCTCTCTCTCTCTCTCCCGGGAGCGCTGCTGAGGCCCTGTTCCGAGAGGGGTGCTGCGACAGCCCAGCAGGAACGGCACAGCTCTCGGGTCCACCCCGGCCGGTGCCAGGACAGTCCCACACGGGCTCTGACTGAACTGCAAACGGGGGACGCCGCTCGTCTTAACTCCGCAGGAAAGACAACAGTGCCGCATGCTAGCCTCCCCGTCAATGGCTAGAGGCTACGTGGCTCCACCGATACCAGGTGACGTCAACACCCCGGGCTTCATCTCCTTGGCGATCTTTTTTCCCTATGACCCTTGAAAGCAGCACATGGAAAGATACAACCTACCAGTCTCCACACCGCCTCACCTCTCAGTTTTACGCCAGATGTTCCCGCATCACAGCTTCTCCTCTTCGTTCCCGTTTTCTCGGCTGGTTGGTGTTCTGGGGAAAAAAAAAAAAAAAAAATTAGTCAGATTTGGAATGAAGTGGTAGGGGGTTTCGTAAGATTCTGTTTGACCACCATCAGTAGAACCAAAAGACATCCTTCAGTATGGGAGAATATACTCACCGATGACATATCTGATAAGGCGTTGCCATCCAAAACATGTATCAAGAGCTCACGAACCTCAACACACAAAAAGCAAATGAATCCAGTTACAAAATGGGCAGAGGCTCTCAACAGACACTTCTCCACAGAAGCAATTTCAGGTGGCCGGCAGGCACATGGAAAAGACGCTCCACATCGCTAACCATCAGAGAAATGCACACTAAAACCACAACGGGGTATCACCTCACACCAGTTAGGATGGCAACCACCCAAAAGACAGACAACAACAGATGTCGGCGAGGGTGTGGAGAAAGGGGAACCCTCCTACACTGCCGGTGGGAATGTCAGTCAGCTCAACCATTGTGGAAAGCGGTATGGAGGTTCCCCCAAAAACCAAAGAACAGAAATGCCATTTGACCCAGGAATTCCTCTCCTAGGAATTTACCCTAAGAGTGCAGGAGCCCAGTTTGAAAGAGACAGATGCACCCCTATGTTGATCACAGCACTACTTACAATACCCAAGAAAGGGAAGCAACCTAAGTGTCCATCGGGAGATGAAGGGATAAAGAAGAGGTGGTACATACACACTACGGAATATCACTCAGCCATAGGAAGAAAACAAATCCTACCACCATTTGCAACAACACGGACGGAGCTAGAGGGTGTTATGCTCAGTGAAATAAGCCAGGTGGAGAAAGACAAGTATCCAAGGATTTCACTCCTCTGTGAGGTATGAGAACAAAGCAAAAACGGGAAGGAACAAAACAGCAGCAGACTCACAGAACCCAAGAATGGACTAACAGTTACCAAAGGGAAAGGGACCTGGGAGGACGGGTGGGGAGGGAGTGATAAGGGGGTAAAGGGGGCATTACGATCCGCACACATAATGTAGGGGGTGGGGGGCCACAGGGATTGCAGTGTAACACACAGAAGACAGGTAGTGATTCCATAGCATCTTACTACATTGATGGACAGCGACTGTAATGGGGTGCGGGGAGCGGACTTGATAATGGGGGGGAGTCTAGTAACCACAATGTTGCTCATGTAATTGCACTCTAATGGTAACAACAAAAAAATCACAATGAGCTATCACCTCACAGCATTCAGAATGGCTAGTTCCCCAAAAAAACAAGAAATAACAAGTTATTTATGAGGATGTGGACAAAAGGGAACCGTCATGCACTGTTTGTGACCATGTAAATTGGTGCAGCTACTATGGAAAACAGTGTGGTGGTTCCTACCTATATTAATAGCGGTTTCATATGACCCAGCGTTCTTTTTCATACACAGCAGTGTAACTCCTTTCAGGATACTGGACCTGTTTCCAATGCATACACCACCAAGCAATTCTTGAACACCAGCAGGGTGTCTGAGAACTCAATGCTGAGGCTATCTGCCCAGAGACAACACCAGATTCTACAGGGTAAGGTTTCTATCCTCAAGACTGCCCTCCTCCCCAGCTCCAGAGCCTGGTTGCAAGCCCCACGCAATTAGCTTGTGCTTCCCACCTGCAGGCTAAGATTGCGGGTTCCAACAACTTCCCCTTTAGGTCTGCCCAAGTTGCTAAGGTGCCTCAGAATCTCAGAAGAACACTCACGTTTAACAAAGAGTACCATAAAGGACACAACAGCCGGATGAACACACACATATGGCAAGGTCCCAAATAAAAGAGCTTCTATCCTCCTGGGGTGCTTGGGGCCTGGCCTGGTGGCATGTGCAGGCCACCTGGTTCCCCAGGCATGGAAGCTCTGACAGAGAAACAGGAGATGAGAGAGATGTGCTCTTCTCTTAGGGTTGTGTGAGGGCTTCACTGCAGAGTCATGACTGACTAAATCACTGGCCATTGCTGATTCAGCCTCCAGCCCTCATCCCTTTCCTCTTCCCTGGGGGCTGAGGGCTAATAATTTCAATCCTCTAATCACAAGCTTGGTGCCCCTGGCAACCAGCCTCTAACCTAGGATAGGGCCCCAAAGCCTCTGCATTAACCTAACAAGACACCCATTGGACAGTTATGGCTCAGAAGGATCTTCAGGAATTGTGCACGAGGAGCAAAAATACCTAGGAAATGTATTTTGGTCATCTCAATTACCAAATATTTACTTATCATCAGTCATATCACAACAGGTGTCCCCACATACCCATAATGCCTGCAGGGACCTCCCTCTCCCCAAGACGAGGCACAGAGCTTCCCACTTCCACCATAATTTCCTTCACAGTCATGACATTGATCTGCACCAAGGACGATCCCTTTCAGGAGGATAAAGTGAAGGCTTCCGGCATAATGCCAAGGCCAAGGAGGCCCTCCTCCCCAGGGACACGGGGCAGAGAGATGGGAGAAATGGCTTCAGGAGTCTGTTTTCCTGTCAGCCGCTCTCCACTCCCCCAGCCTCAGCTGTCACCTCACCACCCAGCCTGACACACAGGGGCTTGCGAAGAAAAAAATCCTGGAGTCAGAGCAGCTGAACAGCTGCCGTGTGTGCTCAGCTTTGCAATGCGAGGGGTTCCACTCCTCTCGGGGTTCAGACTGGAAAAACCCGACAGGGAAGATGAGGTGGTCCAGCGACTCCCTGTTGCCACGTCGAATGGGGCAGTGCAAGCTCCACTTCCGCTGGAGATGCTTCCTGGCTGTCTCTGAGCACTTGCAAGGCAGCACGAGAGGGTGTAGTTAGGGGGAAAATTCCCAAATCTAGAATTTTAATTTCCTGAGTATGATGACTAGACTTTCTGCTGCTCTGACTACACTGGAGAACAAAGAATGTCTAAGCAGCAGGTTCCACTTCTGAGAGACAGCACCCACGTTACCCGTTCGCTGCTGCCTCTGGTGACCAAGATGAGGACTAGCTGGATGTTACCAGGAAGTTTTGACTGTCAAAACAAAAGTGCAAACTTTGGAGACACCTTCTCAATCCACTCTCTGCATTTGCAGTGAGACAAAGCACAGAAATGGGATGAGGGTCATGACACTGTGAAATATACTCAGCCTAGAAAAAGCCCACTTTATACTTTAACTTCATCTACATGCTGTTCTGCTTCTTCCAGCCCCTCTATCAATTAAGGAACCTTGTAACCAGGATGGGAGGTAGACCTCCAAAGTGTAAGTGAACCTAGGGGGATAAAAAATGCTGAGATCTGCACTCCCCAACTTCAAGCTCTACTATAAAGCCATAGTAATCAAGACAGTTTGGTACTGGCACAAGAGCAGAGCCACAGACCAATGGAACAGACTAGAGAATCCAGACATTAACCCAGACATATATGGTCAATTAATATTTGATAAAGGAGCCATGGACATACAGTGGCAAAATGACAGTCTCTTCAACAGGTGGTGCTGGCAAAACTGGACAGCTACATGTAGGAGAATGAAACTGGACCATTGTCTAACCCCATATACAAAAGTAAACTCAAAATGGATCAAAGACCTGAATGTAAGTCACGAAACCCTAAAACTCTTGGAAGAAAACATAGGCAAAAACCTCTTAGACATAAACATGAGTGACCTCTTCTTGAACATATCTCCCCGGGCAAGGAAAACAACAGCAAAAATGAGTAAGTGGGACTATATTAAGCTGAAAAGCTTCTGTACAGCAAAAGACACCATCAATAGAACAGAAAGGAACCCTACATACAGTATGGGAGAATATATTTGAAAATGACAGATCCGATAAAGGCTTGACATCCAGAATATATAAAGAGCTCACACGCCTCAACAAACAAAAAACAAATAACCCAATTTAAAAAATGGGCAGAGGAACTGAACAGACAGTTCTCCAAAAAAGAAATACAGATGGCCAACAGACACATGAAAAGATGCTCCACATCGCTAATTATCAGAGAAATGCAAATTAAAACTACAATGAGGTATCACCTCACACCAGTAAGGATGGCTGCCATCCAAAAGACAAACAACAACAAATGTTGGCGAGGCTGTGGAGAAAGGGGAACCCTCCTACACTGCTGCTGGGAATGTAAGTTAGTTCAACCATTGTGGAAAGCAGTATGGAGGTACATCAAAATGCTCAAAACAGACTTACCATTTGACCCAGGAATTTCACTCCTAGGAATTTACCCTAAGAATGCAGCAATCAAGTATGAGAAAGATCAGTGCACCCCTATGTTTATCACAGCACTATTTACAGTAGCCAAGAATTGGAAGCAACCTGAATGTCCATCGATAGATGAATGGATAAAGAAGATGTGGTACATATACACAATGGAATACTACTCAGCCATAAGAAAAGGGAAAATCCAACCATTTGCAGCAACATGGATGGAGCTGGAGGGTATTATGCTCAGTGAAACAAGCCAAGTGGAGAAAGAGAAATACCAAATGATTTCACTTATCTGTGGAATATAAGAACAAAGGAAAAACTGAAGGAACAAAACAGCAGCAGAATCACAGAACTCAAGAATGGACTAACAGGTACCAAAGGGAAAGGGACTGGGGAGGAGGGGTGGGTAGGGAGGGATAAGGGGGGGGGGGGGGAGGAGTAGGGGGGTATTAAGATTAGCATGCATGGGGGGGGGTGTGGGAGAAAAGGGAGGGCTGTACAGCACAGAGAAGGCAAGTAGTGATTCTACAACATTTTGCTCTGCTGATGGACAGTGACTGTAAAGGGGTTTATAGGGGAGACCTGGTATAGGGGAGAGCCTAGTAAACATAATATTCGTCATGTAAGTGTAGATTAGTGATACCAAAAACAAAACAAAAAAACAAAAAAAAAAGGGCAGTTCCTGTGTGGTAACCGCCAATCAGTTCTACACAAGGGTATAAAGGGCATATAAAAGTGTAGGCAAAGGGTCTGTTTGTGTTTATACAGAGGATCAAAGCCTAATTGGGCTACCCCGAAAATGAACTAAGATACGATATGAAAAAGAACTTCCAACATCAGCACTCTCTGGAAGACTCATGCCGAAAGATGATCATCAAAAAACCCCAACAAAGATCCACGCACTGCTACAGCTGTAGATGCACTCATCCCACCAGTTCCTGGACTTGCCATGGGAATGAAGGAGACATCTAAGCTGGCCTGTGCATACGGTAAAACAACAAATTTGACTGGATCTATACTGTTGGAACTCAACCAAGAATTAGGAGAAGTGCAAATTGTAGCGCTCCAAAATCTTACAACTACAGACTATTTACTGTTAAAAGAACATAAGGGATGTGAACATTCCCCAGGAATGGATTGTTTTAATCTGTCTGATTTCTCTCAGACTGTTCAAGTTCAGTTGGACAATATCCACCACATCATAGATAAGTTTTCACAAATGCCTAAGGTGCCTAACTGGTTTTCTCGGTTTCACTGGAGATGGCTGGTAATTACAGGTATGCTTTGGTTATGTAACTATACTCCTATTATGTTAACGTGTGTGCGCAATTTAAGTAGTAGCTTAAAACCTATACATGCTGAAGTTACTCTACAAGAAGATATGTCAAAGAAATAATCAATCTTCCCATGTTTTCTTCCGCCTGCTACTTCTATAGCTTTTCTTCTTCCTTCCTAATTACAACCCTTAAATAGAATTCGTGCCTCATATCAAATTTACCGAGTATCATAATTCTTCCAAGTGGTAAAGATACCTCAAGACAGATGCTGAGCATAGAAGCTACAGGGCATAACCATGCAAAGAAATAGAAAGCTAACCATTTCAAACAATAAGGCTTCTCTCTCACTTACCAACTCTACATTTCCCTGTATGGCCCCGGAAGATGACTGGTTAGCCAGAGACGGGTAAGATTCCTCAAGGGAGGACCAACCTAAGACAGGCACAGTCGCAGGGGGGTCATCAGGTGAGAAATTGGGGATCAACAGAGGTGAGGCTTAGAACCTCACCCCACCGTTCTGAGAGAAATCTTCTGCATACGTGGATGTTTTATTGCCCTGGTCTAGCTTGGATTAACACATAGTCTACAGGCACACACCTGATCATCTACATTTGCCCTCTTACAACACTAAACTATGTTTTCTACCTTTATTTTGTATCTACCTTCCACTTCAGCATTTTACTAAAAATAATAATAATAATAAAGAGAGAAATGTGGTATCCACATATAAATCAAGTATAAAAACCAAATGAGTATTCATATTTGAACTGACTGTTTAGAGTTCATAATGCATGAGCAAAACCGAAAGTTTCTGTGATGACTGCCCTTGTACTGTTCACTATGTAACTTATTCACTATGTAAGAATTTGTTCTCCATGTAAGAACTTGTTTGTTATGCCTCAGAAGATTGGAGACTGACGAAAATTAGGCTTGGGGTGGATTAATGATTGTGCATTGAGCATTGACTCCCCTATACAGAATTTTATTGTCCTTAACAACCATTTGATCAATAAATATGAGAGATGCCCTCACAGAAAAAAAAAAAAAAAAAAAAAGGACAAGACTTCCAATGGTAAAATAAATAAGTAACCGGGATGTAATGGATAGCGTAAGGAATATAGTCAAGATATTGTAACAGCTTGGTAGGGCGATAGCTGGAACCTAGAATTATGTATATAAATGTTTTATCACTGTGTTGTACACTTGAAACTAACGTAATGTAATACTGTGCGTCAACTACCCTTCAATAAAAAATAATAAACTAAAAAAATAAATAAAATAAAAATAAAAATAAAAATAAAAAGTAGAGTTTAAAAAAAAAACGTAAAGGATGAACAGTCGGGATCGGGAATGGACAGGCTGACTGCTGAGAGGAGGCGAGGTCGCCCCGCAAGCTTCCAGCTTGGCTGACGGGCAGGAACGGCGACGCCATCGAGACCGAGAGTCTAAAGGAGAAGCATTTTAAAAATAAAAAGTGTTTCCCAGTTTATACTCTGCTGTGTTATTCACGTACGAGACACAGGCCCCCAAAACTAGATCAGAGAGAAAATCTGGGCAGCCAGGCCCAGTCAGAATGCGGGATGTGGCTATGCTGAGACCCGGTGGTCCCCGACCTACGCTTTCTGTGAGAAGCAAAGAAAGAACCTGCCCGCTAGCTAGGACGGCAAGTCATGGGGTCTGCGCCCTCCTCAGAAGTCAGCCGCCTGGCTGGCCATGGCCGAGAAGGCATGCCTGGCTCCCGGTGTCCCAGAGAAGCTGGGAACGCCCGGGAAAGGGCGGGCCGTGCCCCGGGCAGCCTCTGGGTGGCTCCGCGCCGGGCCGTGAGCAGGCCCTGGCCTCCGGGAGCGCGGGGGGGCGGGCGGGGGGGGTGGGGGTGGGGGGCAAGGCACTTGCCGCCCGCCGCACCCCGGGTGCCGAGAACATGCAGAGCCGGCACCCGGGCGGGCTGAGCTCCGACAGACGCGGGCACTGCAGCCCTCGACGGTCCGCACGGTGGCCTCGTCGGTCCGAACACCCGCACGGCCCTCAGCGGGCAGTCCCGGGGGCTAGGGATTCTACTGGGGTTGGCCTTGGGGCCGCGCCGTGGCCTTGGCCCAGGGTCTCCTCTGGGCGGGGCCGGTGTGCTTAAGGCAGTGGGGGGGGGGGGGGGGGGAGGGGGCTTGGTGATGCGGCCCCTGGGTGACGTCACAGCGGCCCAGGCCGCTTTGTGATGCGTCCCCTGGCTGACATACATACCAGGCTCGCCCTAGCTGGGCAGCTCAGTGCGTGCTTGGCCTGAGAAGGAGTTAGTGGCAAAGGAGACCCTCTCCCTAGCTTCAGACCCTTTCCTCGGATCGTTTGGCGCACACCACAACCCATTTTCCCGTGTGGACAGTTTCCTCCTTCCTAAGGTTCGTGCCCCACCCCGCCCGCCGCCTCCCCAGCCCCACCTTCTTCGCCCGCCGGTCCTTCCCGTCCCCGGGACGCTGGCCCCTACCCCTCCTGCCAGGGAGCACCCTGCACCTGCCCGCTGCCCTGGTCACAGGCTGTTCCACTGGGGATCCTGTGCCTTTAGCGGCTGGCTTTTCCCACTTTTCCCAACAGAGTTCCCACTTCCACGGGGAGCAGTCCTGGGCCTCTGGACCATCCTAGGCTCCCAGCAGACGGCTGGAGAGAGACCACCCAGACGAGCTCCTCCTCTGCAGGGCACACGGGCACCACTACCAGCCCGCCTCGAGGTGTCCTGCCTCTGTGAAACCGCCATCCAGAGTCAGCCAACAGACAAGGCCATGGGCAGCGCCACCGCCGGCCTCCTGCGCGCCTCAGACAACCACCGCGCGGGCGGTCGTCGTCTGGTCTCCCCTGGCCCCATACGATGCCGTGGGAGGCACAGACGACGGCCTCGGCCCTACCCGCAAGGCGGACGACGACCCGATGGGCACGCCACCGCCTTCGGGAAAGGCACCCACAACTGCCCCCTGGCCACGGACAAGTCCGTGGGCTGCACAGGCGCCAGCCTGAAGGCTGATGCTCAGGACGACGAGCCCATGGACACGACACCACCCTCCATGGCCGTCATCTTCCGGTCGCCCCCGGCCGCACACGGGGCCGTGGGCAGCTCCACCTTCGGCCCGAGGGGCGGCGATGACGACCGGGACGAGCCCATGGACACGACGCCACCCTCCATGGCCGTCATCTTCCGGTCGCCCCCGGCCGCACACGGGGCCGTGGGCAGCTCCACCTTCGGCCCGAAGGGCGGCGATGACGACCGGGACGAGCCCATGGACACGACGCCACCCTCCATGGCCGTCATCTTCCGGTCGCCCCCGGCCGCGCACGGGGCCGTGGGCAGCTCCACCTTCGGCCCGAGGGCCGGCGATGACGCCGGGGACGAGCCCATGGACACGACGCCACCCTCCATGGCCGTCATCTTCCGGTCGCCCCCGGCCCCGCACGGGGCCGTGGGCAGCACCACCGCCGGCCTCCTGTGTGCCTCCGACAACCACCGCGCGGGCGGTCGTCGTCTGGTCTCCCCTGGCCCCATACGATGCCGTGGGAGGCACAGACGACGGCCTCGGCCCTACCCGTAAGTCAGCCTCGGACCCGATGGGCACGCCGCCGCCCTCGGGAAAGGCACCTACAACTGCCCCCCCGGCCCCAGGCAAGGCCCAGGGCAGCACAAGCGCCCGCCCGAAGGCTGACGCTGACGCTCAAGACGAGCCGATGGGACACGACACCCCCCTCGATGGCCGTCATCTTCCGGCCCCCCCCCCCCCAGCCCCACACGAGGCCGTGGGCAGCGGCACCGCCGGCCTCCCCTGGCCCCACACGATGCCGTGGGAGGCACAGACGACGGCCTCGGACCGGTACCCGCAAGTCGGACTAGGACCCGATGGGCACGCCTCCGCCATCGGGAAAGGCACCTACTCGTCCCCCCGGGCCCCAGATGACGCAGTGGGCAGCACAGGCGCCGGCCCGAAGGCTCACTCTGACTCTCAAGGCGAGCCAATGGACACGACGCCACCGTCGCTCGCCGTCATCTTCCGGTCCCCACCGGGCCCCACACCAGGCCGTGGGCATCACCACCGCCGGCCTCCTGCGCACCTCAGACACCCACCGCGCGGGCGGTCATCGTCCGGTCTGCCCTGGACCCACACGATGCCGTGGGAGGCACAGACGACGGCCTCGGCCCTACCCCCAAGTCGGACGATGACCCGATGGGCCCGCCACCACCCTCGGGAAAGGCACCTACAACTGATCCCCGGCCCCAGACAAGGCCATGGGCAGGACAAGCGCCGGCCTTAAGGCCGACGCTGACGCTCAAGACGAACCAGTGGACACGACGCCACCCTGGCTGGCCGTGATCTTGCGGTCTCCCCCGGCGCCACACGAGGCCGTGGGCAGCACCACCGCCGGCCCGAAGGCCGACGATGACGCTCGGGTCGAGCCGATGGACACGACGCCACCCTCGGTGGCCGTCATCTTCCGGTCCCCACCGGCCTCGCACGAGGCCGTGGGCGGCGCCACCGCCGGCCTCCTGCGCACCTCAGACACCCACCGCGCGGGCGGTCATCCTCCGGTCAGCCCTGGACCCACACGATGCCGCGGGAGGCACAGCCGACGGCCTCGGCCCTACCCCTAACTCGGCCTCCGACCCGGTGGACACGCCACAGCCCTTGCCAACGGCACCTACAGGCCTCCCCCGGCTCCAGACAAGGCCTATGTCCTCCTATCCATTTAACAAAGTCTTTCCCACAGTATGTGCGTATATTATATATTCACACTAAACCCTGCTCTTGCTAGTATGCCTCTGCTCTGTTTACTCTTTGACTCGGCGACAGAGGAAGAACACACATACATGAGTGATAGTGTTCTGAGCCACACTTAACTACGCAACGTGTTCCGTGCCCCAGCGACTGGGATGTGGAAGTAGCCGCGTTTTATGACTGTGCGTGCTCACCGCGAGGTCTGCGTGCTGAGCGTTTAATGGATGACAACCCAGGGGGAGGCAAGTCCAGAGGAAGGAGACCGGGTTGGCTTATGTGGCCCCTTCCCTCTCCTCTCCCACTGCTCTGAGCTCACTGGGGGCTAGGGAATCCCTGCTGTGACACAGGCAACCTCTCTCATCATTTTGGTTTTTAAACATGTTTAATTCTGTATGTGTGTGCCTTGTGTAACTTAAGACTTTGGCCGATCATCCTCACACACTCCCACTTCCCCACGAGAGAACGGATTTGGCATCCAGGTCCTCGAGGCTGGAGGAACGACAGAAGGAAGTGCTTCTGCCTGCTGTGTGATTATTGAAAATGTAAGCTTACTTAGAATTTACCAAGTAGCTTAGTAATATCAGAAAAGGTCCTCTTTAATGACCGCCTGGCCTGACTCTAACCTAAACTGCTAACATGTCAAGCCACGTTGAGTTACAACTGTGCCCACTTCTCGCTGACCCTAGAGTCTGCAGGGTCTCCACCAGACTCAATACACGCAGAATTCCTAACCTGTGGAGACCACGTTCTAGTTGGAGGGGAGGAAAGAGACAATGAACATCTGTAAGTTTTCCGGTAGCTTAGCCGGTAACAAACACTATGAAGAATGAAAAGCAGGATATGGAGGACTGAGATTGTAGGCAGAGAGAAGCAGGGCTTTCAAAATAAACAGTGGACAGGGTAAGCCTCACCAGGGAGGTGGGACTTGAACAGTCTAGAAGGAGGTGACAGAACCAGGTATCTGAGGGAAAAGCATTCCATACAATGGGATAAATTACTGAAAAAGCCAAGAGGAGGGATGCTTGTGGTCTTCAGGGAGCAGTCAGTCAACAAATGCGGCTAGAATACCGTCAGCAAGGAGGGCAAAGAGGACCGGGGACAGAGATATGGGTTGAAGTCCCCGCACCACCATCGACTAGTTTTGTAGTCACACGCTGTTGACTCGATGTGCAAATGTCTCGGTGAACCCAGTGCTGTCTGTCTCTAGGGCCTAGTTACCTTGCAGGCTTTTGGAAACATAAGTAGGGAAGTGACATATAAGCCATCTTGTGAACTGTTCTGTACATAAAGACAGATGGGTAGACAAAAACATGATGATAGATAGATAGGACAGATAGACAGATAGATAGATGATAGATTAGATAGGATAGATGACAGGTATAGATAGATTGAATATATGATTGATAGATAGATAGATAGATAGACAGACAGACAGACAGACAGACAGACAGACAGACAGACAGATAGATAGCCAGCCATGTTAGATAGCCGTGTTGTTAACTGTTTGTAAGGCTGGGGGCACTGATGGGAGGAGCGAGCACGTCGGACACTGATGATGTGCCAATGTCTCCGGCTGCTGCCCCCTCCCACGTGGGACACTGATGATGGGCCGAAGTTCTTGGCTGTTGCCCCCTCCCAACCTGAAAAATATGCCTTGGGCTAGCCAATCCTCGTGCTGCTGTAAATCTAAGCTCTGCCTCCCCCTACCTTCTCGAAAATCTCGCTGCCTGCCTGTCTACTTAAGTGTGAATTCCCCAGCCTCCATTTCTATAGACCGGGGAAATCTCGCCCGGGTATTTGCGTTCAAATAAACTACCGGGCCCTTTGTTGCCTCCCTTCACCTGCTTATTTCAGCTAGAATTTATCTTACACTGTTCTGTACATAAGGATAGATGGGTAGACAAAAAGATGACAACAGGTAGGTGACAGACAGGTGACAGATGATAGATTAGAAATAGATACATTAGATAGATGATAGATATTCATAGGTTAGACGAACAGATTGACAGAGATCACAGATAGATAAGACATATATAGATGACGGATGATAGACTAGATAGGATAGATGATATAGGTAGGTTACGTTAGAAAGACAGATGATAAGATATTGATAGATTAGATAGAGAATAGATAGATGATAGATAGATACAGAGTTATGAACTGAATTTTTGGGCCCTCACCTCACCATCTTCTGCTCCTCCTAACCCCCCGCCGCCACCACCACACACACACACACACACACACACACACACACACACACACAAGTTCATATTTGAATTGAGTCAGGGTTGAAGCCCTAACCCCCACTGTCATGGTCTTGGGAGGTGGGGCCTTTGGAGGTAATTTGGTTCGGAAGCTATCATCATGAGGGTGTGGGTGGAGCTGCCATTATGCAATCAGTGCTATTAAGAGGAACAGAGGACAGAGCTTTCTCCCTCGACCCTGTGAGGACACAGCAGGGATGCGGCCGTATGCAAGCCAGAAGAAGGGACCTCACCAGGAACTGAACCTGCCTTGGTCTTGGACTTCTGCTTCCAGAATGGTGAGAAATCAGTGTCTATGGATGAAGCCCCCACTCAATGACACTCTGGTTATCAGCTTGAGTAGACTAACATAGATATGTAGGTAAACAGAGACGCACTTAAGACGATGGATGGAGAGAGCCTACGCATAGATATCTGTGCTTAGGTGTCTGCATAGGTATCTGTGTCCAACCACCTCTGCACTTTGAAGTCCGCTCCCTATGGGGGGCACGCCAGGAGCACAACTTATGCGCGTTTCTTTTTTAAAGTGCGGGCTGCAGTTTCCTATAACTGGGGTCTCCGTTAACTCTCAGCCGTGTGTGTGTGTGTGTGTGTGTGTGTGTGTGTCTGTGTGCGTGCGTGTGCGCGCGCCTGTGCGTGCGTGTGTGCGTGTGCGTGTGCGCGTGTGTGTGTGTGTGTGTACGCCACTGCCCCATCGGTCTACAATCACAGGAGATGCAAAAGTAACAAAGGAACGCAGGATAGGGCAAACATCTTGCAAACTATGACCAGAAAGAGTAAAGTTCTCCACTAGCCTCTGGGGATATCTTTGCCAAGTGATTCTATGCAATTTTAGAAAGATCTTGCCGGAAATGTTGCTGGGACCACTCTGAACCATCGAGTTAGTTAAGGTAATAAGCCAGGACAGGAGGGCAGCAAAGAGCACCCACGGTGTGTCTCCTATGTATCAGGCCAAGGTGTACAGGCTTTAATTCTACTACACCACTTCATCTCACCATGGCTGACGTGGGATGACCTTATGCACCACCTTCATCCGTGAGTAAAAAGTTACTTCAGAATCACCTCCCTTAACAGAAAATAAATAAGTGCGGGGACATAAACATTCCTAGAATTCCTGCCACCATCACCCAACTCTTTATGCTCAGCACCCTTTTCATACGAACGGAAACATAGCTCTCAACGCTACTATTCCATTTCAGAGAGACCTCACTCACATCTAAATGCCTAAATGCACTGAAACTCCACCTCCACCTTGACAGCAGAGGGGAGCAGTTTCCCCACAAGCTAGCTGGCCTGCCACCTCAGCAAGCCCACGGGCCACCGGCCCACAAGAGCCCTGCGTGTCACCAAAAGGCAGTTCCCTTAACCAGTGACTACACGCATGCTCTCTGGAGATGGGCCAGCAAGCAGGGCCGCCGAGGTGACATCGGTGCACAGGCAAAAAGACCTACTACTGGGCATGCACCTGCCTCGGACCCCGCAGGCCAGCCAGGGTGCTCCCTGCGTGGGGCCTCGGATATGCCCCGCAGCTCACGCAGCCGCCACAGCGGGAACGGCCCAGGGGCAGAGCAGCCGGAGGGCCCTGGCCCGCACAGGTTCAAGAGCCCAGCCCGCCAACCACACCGTCCACACCCAGCAGACTCGTGCCACCTACGCAGGAGAAGTTCCCACCCAAGGCCACTCCTCTCAAGACCCAAACACACAGCTAACTCACATAAACAGACACAAGGAATTGAGACTTCTCTGAGAAGGACACAGAGGAATCAAACTGCACCTAGTGACAGAACGTTGACAAAAGTGAGACAACAGATTACATAGACAGACAGATGATTGATACATAGATTGGGTTGATATACATACATATAGGTGATAGATTAATTAGATAGATACACAGATGAGAGTAGATAGATGATAGATCATAGATAGATAGATAGGTAGATAGATAAAGGGATAGGTAGGTAGGTAGATAGGAGAGCATCATACTAAACAAAGCTATCTCTCGCTCAAGACCATCTACGTGCTCCCTTACAGGAGACTCACTTGAGATCCAAGGACACAGACAGACTAGAAGCCGAAGGGGCGGGGACAGGTACCCTACACAGGTGAAACTGAGAAACAAACAAACAAACAAACAAACAAACAAACAAACGGATTCTGTCTGAGTCCCCAGAGACAGTCACTAGAAAATAGCCCTATCTGGCCACCGTGAATTCTTTTTGTTTGGTTTCAGCAGGGCCCAGCCATAGATTTAGTGGTGCAGCAACGCCCTTCTCATCGTCTCTCACCTCAACAACTGAATTGCGGTAATAATATGCGTCTGGGCCTTTGAAATCAGTGGCTTTTATGATGTTCACGAATGTAAAGAGGCAATAACCAGATACCGAGGGAAGTTTGGATGCTTAACCCAACACGTCACTCCACAGCACACTCTTTGCTCCCAACTGCTCCTGTCTAGAAACTGGTGTTCCTTTTTATTTGTCCCTCCCTCCTATCAGCGGCGATCACGCCGATGTCCCTCAAACATGGTGGTGAGCAAAGCACCAAGTTTACTTTTCTGTCGACAAGAGGCCCAGAGGAAGGATACTTGTGGTCTTCAGGGAGCACTTAGTCAGTGAATGTGGCTAAATACAGTCAGCAAGCGAGAAGGAGGTAAAAGAGGACAGAGGACAGAGATACGGGTTCAAGTCCCTGCACCACCATTTCCTGGTTTTGTAGGTGCACGCGGCTGACTCGACCTGCAAGTGTCTCGGTGAAAACCCAGTGCTCTCCCTACGGCCTAGTTACCTTGCAAGATTTTTGGAGGCATAATGTAGGGAAGTGACATAGCCTATGTTGTTGACTGTTCTTGTACATAAGGACAGAAGGGCAGACAAAAAGATGATTGATTCATAGATAGATAGATAGATAGATAGATAGACAGATAGATAGAGAGATAGATAGAGAGACAGAGAGATAGAGAGAGAGATATAGGTACATATCAATTAATAAAAGCTATTGCTCATAAACCAGGAGAGTAATGGTGAAAGCACATAGCGAAACTACAAACAAAAAAGAAGAATGAAAAATCCAGTTTAAAAAGTGCAGCAAGCAGCCATAAGAAGAAAACAAATCCTACCATTTGCAATGATGTGGACGGAGCTAGACGGTATTATGCTCAGTGAAATAAGCCAGGCGGAGAAAGACAAGTACCAAATGATTTCACTCGTGTGTGGAGTATAACAACAAAGAAAAACTGAAGGAGAAAAACAGCAGCAGACTCACAGAACCCGAGAGTGGACTAACAGTTACCAAAGGGAAAGGGACTGGGGAGGGTGGGTGGGGAGGGAGGGAGGGATAGGGGCGGGGAGAAAGAAAGGGGGCATCAGGATTAGCATGTAGAATGTGTGGGGCGGGGGGAGCATGGGGAGGGCTGTACAACCCAGAGAAGACAAGTAGTGATTCTACAGCATCTTACTACACGCTGATGGACAGCGACTGTAACGGGGTGTGTCGGGGGGACATGGTGAAGGGGTCTACAGCATCCAAACTACACTGATGGACAGTGACTGTAAGAGGTTTTCGCGGGGGACTTGGTGAAGGGGGGAGCCTGGTAAACGTAATGTTCTTCACGTGACTGTAGATGAATGATGACAAAAAGAATTTAAGAAGTGCAATAAGGGCACAGCTCTGAATCATCAGAATAAAAGGACAGGCTTTGAGTGCTCCAAACAAAAGACACAGGGTTAAAAGAAGGGATGAAAGCTCAAGACCACCTACGTGCTCCCTTACAGGGTGGGGACAGGTACCCTACACAAGTGAAACTGAAAAAACAAACAATCAAACAAATGGATTCTGTCTGAGTCCCCAGAGACAGCCACTAGAAAATAGCCCTATCTGGCCACCGTGAATTCTTTTTGTTTGGTTTCAGCAGTGCCCAGCCATAGATTTAGTGGTGCAGCAACGTCCTTCTCATCTTCTCTCACCTCAGTATGCGTCTGGGCCTTTGAAATCAGTGGCTTTTATGATGTTCACGAATGTAAAGAAGTAATAGCCACATAAAGAGGGAAGTTTGGACACTCAAATAAACACGTCAGTCCACAACACACTCTTTGCTCCCAACTGCTCCTGTCTAGAAATGGGGTGTTCCTTTTTGTTTGTCCCTCCCTCCGATCAGCGGCGATCACGCCGTCTTTATACTCATGTGTGGAGTATCACAACAAAGAAAAACTGAAGGAAAAAAACAGCAGCAGACTCACAGAACCCGAGAGTGGACTCACAGTTACCAAAGGGAAAGGGGCTGGGCAGGGTGGGTGGGAAGGGAGGGATAAGGGCGGGGAGAAAGAAAGGGGGCATCAGGATTAGCATGTATAACGTGTGGGGTGGGGGGAGCATGGGGAGGGCTGTACAACCCAGAGAAGACAAGTAGTGATTCTACAGCATCTTACTACACGCTGATGGTCAGCGACTGTAACGGGGTTTTTGGGGGGGACTTGGTGATCATCATGTTCTTCACGTGACTGTAGATGAATGATAACAAAAAAAATTTTTTAAGTGCAATAAGGACACAGCTCTCAATTGTCAGAATAAAAGGACAGGCTCTGAGGGCTCCAATCAAAAGACACAGGGTTAAAAGAAGGGATGAAAACTCAAGACCACCTACGTGCTCCCTTACAGGAGACTCACTTGAGATCCAAGGACGAAGACAAACCAGAAGTTGAGGGGGTGGGGACAGGTACCCTAGACAAGTGAAACTGAAAAGAAAAAAAAAAAAAGAAGAAGAAGAAAAAAGATGTGCTGCTGGGATTAAAGACGGCGGCTCACGTGAGAGGGGAGGCGGAAACCTCCTCCCAAAACCAAAACCACATACATACGTACTATATGGAAATAGAACAACTACACCAAATCCTGGAAGAGCAGCAGGGAAGAACGCTGCTGCGGCAGGCTGTCACCTCGAGGAGAAGTGTGACGTACAGCCCCGGAGATGTGCTCTGGGAGCACGAACCTACCGTACACGTGCTGCGCTCTGGAGGATCGGTGGGCTTGGAAAGCAGAGACAGGCGGAAGACTTCGAGAGACTTGAGATTCCAGCCACTTGTGGGACAACACAGGGATCCACATCCGGCCGCTGTGGGACAAAAGAAAGGCGGACAGTCTGAGAGACTTCCTGACAGCGAGAGAACTGCTAAAGGGGCAAGGCTTCCGCAGGGCTTGCCGCTCAGGAGAAAGGACAGGTGCGCCAAACTGCCCGGGTGCACTCTGTCCGGCAGGCGGGGGAGCTTTCAGGAGCTCCGGGCGCTCCATCCCCCTTACCGTGCTGTGACTGGCACACGGCCTGCCTCCCCGCCGGCACCGGCCTGCAAAACGGCCGCCCCCACCTACGGCAGCTTCTCCCTGCGTGCTCCGCAAACTGGCCCCGGCAGTGGAGACGGGCACTGCGGTCGGGAAGCAGGAAAGACCTCTTTCCTCCCGGCGGGGGTGGGCACCGGCACCTCTCCCCTGGGACCCCTGCCACCCCACCCCCCACCCACCCCAAGGGCTGAGCATCTCCAGAGAGTAAAGCTTCTGGGAGCTAGAGGGCGCCACCTACAAATATGAACCTTCAAAGGAACCTGGTAACTGGACTCAAATCAATCTTCCTGAGAAAGAGATCTCAAAATAAACACCAGGAGCATGCTCAGGGAGCTACAGAAAATATAACTGCCCCTGTCTCTCGAGCGCAATTCTCTCTCTCTCTGTCTCTCTCTGTCTCTGTCTCTGTCTCTGTCTCTCTCTCTCTCTCCCGGGAGCGCTGCTGAGGCCCTGTTCCGAGAGGGGTGCTGCGACAGCCCAGCAGGAACGGCACAGCTCTCGGGTCCACCCCGGCCGGTGCCAGGACAGTCCCACACGGGCTCTGACTGAACTGCAAACGGGGGACGCCGCTCGTCTTAACTCCGCAGGAAAGACAACAGTGCCGCATGCTAGCCTCCCCGTCAATGGCTAGAGGCTACGTGGCTCCACCGATACCAGGTGACGTCAACACCCCGGGCTTCATCTCCTTGGCGATCTTTTTTCCCTATGACCCTTGAAAGCAGCACATGGAAAGATACAACCTACCAGTCTCCACACCGCCTCACCTCTCAGTTTTACGCCAGATGTTCCCGCATCACAGCTTCTCCTCTTCGTTCCCGTTTTCTCGGCTGGTTGGTGTTCTGGGGAAAAAAAAAAAAAAAAAATTAGTCAGATTTGGAATGAAGTGGTAGGGGGTTTCGTAAGATTCTGTTTGACCACCATCAGTAGAACCAAAAGACATCCTTCAGTATGGGAGAATATACTCACCGATGACATATCTGATAAGGCGTTGCCATCCAAAACATGTATCAAGAGCTCACGAACCTCAACACACAAAAAGCAAATGAATCCAGTTACAAAATGGGCAGAGGCTCTCAACAGACACTTCTCCACAGAAGCAATTTCAGGTGGCCGGCAGGCACATGGAAAAGACGCTCCACATCGCTAACCATCAGAGAAATGCACACTAAAACCACAACGGGGTATCACCTCACACCAGTTAGGATGGCCACCACCCAAAAGACAGACAACAACAGATGTCGGCGAGGGTGTGGAGAAAGGGGAACCCTCCTACACTGCCGGTGGGAATGTCAGTCAGCTCAACCATTGTGGAAAGCGGTATGGAGGTTCCCCCAAAAACCAAAGAACAGAAATGCCATTTGACCCAGGAATTCCTCTCCTAGGAATTTACCCTAAGAGTGCAGGAGCCCAGTTTGAAAGAGACAGATGCACCCCTATGTTGATCACAGCACTACTTACAATACCCAAGAAAGGGAAGCAACCTAAGTGTCCATCGGGAGATGAAGGGATAAAGAAGAGGTGGTACATACACACTACGGAATATCACTCAGCCATAGGAAGAAAACAAATCCTACCACCATTTGCAACAACACGGACGGAGCTAGAGGGTGTTATGCTCAGTGAAATAAGCCAGGTGGAGAAAGACAAGTATCCAAGGATTTCACTCCTCTGTGAGGTATGAGAACAAAGCAAAAACGGGAAGGAACAAAACAGCAGCAGACTCACAGAACCCAAGAATGGACTAACAGTTACCAAAGGGAAAGGGACCTGGGAGGACGGGTGGGGAGGGAGCGATAAGGGGGTAAAGGGGGCATTACGATCCGCACACATAATGTAGGGGGTGGGGGGCCACAGGGATTGCAGTGTAACACACAGAAGACAGGTAGTGATTCCATAGCATCTTACTACATTGATGGACAGCGACTGTAATGGGGTGCGGGGAGCGGACTTGATAATGGGGGGGAGTCTAGTAACCACAATGTTGCTCATGTAATTGCACTCTAATGGTAACAACAAAAAAATCACAATGAGCTATCACCTCACAGCATTCAGAATGGCTAGTTCCCCAAAAAAACAAGAAATAACAAGTTATTTATGAGGATGTGGACAAAAGGGAACCGTCATGCACTGTTTGTGACCATGTAAATTGGTGCAGCTACTATGGAAAACAGTGTGGTGGTTCCTACCTATATTAATAGCGGTTTCATATGACCCAGCGTTCTTTTTCATACACAGCAGTGTAACTCCTTTCAGGATACTGGACCTGTTTCCAATGCATACACCACCAAGCAATTCTTGAACACCAGCAGGGTGTCTGAGAACTCAATGCTGAGGCTATCTGCCCAGAGACAACACCAGATTCTACAGGGTAAGGTTTCTATCCTCAAGACTGCCCTCCTCCCCAGCTCCAGAGCCTGGTTGCAAGCCCCACGCAATTAGCTTGTGCTTCCCACCTGCAGGCTAAGATTGCGGGTTCCAACAACTTCCCCTTTAGGTCTGCCCAAGTTGCTAAGGTGCCTCAGAATCTCAGAAGAACACTCACGTTTAACAAAGAGTACCATAAAGGACACAACAGCCGGATGAACACACACATATGGCAAGGTCCCAAATAAAAGAGCTTCTATCCTCCTGGGGTGCTTGGGGCCTGGCCTGGTGGCATGTGCAGGCCACCTGGTTCCCCAGGCATGGAAGCTCTGACAGAGAAACAGGAGATGAGAGAGATGTGCTCTTCTCTTAGGGTTGTGTGAGGGCTTCACTGCAGAGTCATGACTGACTAAATCACTGGCCATTGCTGATTCAGCCTCCAGCCCTCATCCCTTTCCTCTTCCCTGGGGGCTGAGGGCTAATAATTTCCATCCTCTAATCACAAGCTTGGTGCCCCTGGCAACCAGCCTCTAACCTAGGATAGGGCCCCAAAGCCTCTGCATTAACCTAACAAGACACCCATTGGACAGTTATGGCTCAGAAGGATCTTCAGGAATTGTGCACGAGGAGCAAAAATACCTAGGAAATGTATTTTGGTCATCTCAATTACCAAATATTTACTTATCATCAGTCATATCACAACAGGTGTCCCCACATACCCATAATGCCTGCAGGGACCTCCCTCTCCCCAAGACGAGGCACAGAGCTTCCCACTTCCACCATAATTTCCTTCACAGTCATGACATTGATCTGCACCAAGGACGATCCCTTTCAGGAGGATAAAGTGAAGGCTTCCGGCATAATGCCAAGGCCAAGGAGGCCCTCCTCCCCAGGGACACGGGGCAGAGAGATGGGAGAAATGGCTTCAGGAGTCTGTTTTCCTGTCAGCCGCTCTCCACTCCCCCAGCCTCAGCTGTCACCTCACCACCCAGCCTGACACACAGGGGCTTGCGAAGAAAAAAATCCTGGAGTCAGAGCAGCTGAACAGCTGCCGTGTGTGCTCAGCTTTGCAATGCGAGGGGTTCCACTCCTCTCGGGGTTCAGACTGGAAAAACCCGACAGGGAAGATGAGGTGGTCCAGCGACTCCCTGTTGCCACGTCGAATGGGGCAGTGCAAGCTCCACTTCCGCTGGAGATGCTTCCTGGCTGTCTCTGAGCACTTGCAAGGCAGCACGAGAGGGTGTAGTTAGGGGGAAAATTCCCAAATCTAGAATTTTAATTTCCTGAGTATGATGACTAGACTTTCTGCTGCTCTGACTACACTGGAGAACAAAGAATGTCTAAGCAGCAGGTTCCACTTCTGAGAGACAGCACCCACGTTACCCGTTCGCTGCTGCCTCTGGTGACCAAGATGAGGACTAGCTGGATGTTACCAGGAAGTTTTGACTGTCAAAACAAAAGTGCAAACTTTGGAGACACCTTCTCAATCCACTCTCTGCATTTGCAGTGAGACAAAGCACAGAAATGGGATGAGGGTCATGACACTGTGAAATATACTCAGCCTAGAAAAAGCCCACTTTATACTTTAACTTCATCTACATGCTGTTCTGCTTCTTCCAGCCCCTCTATCAATTAAGGAACCTTGTAACCAGGATGGGAGGTAGACCTCCAAAGTGTAAGTGAACCTAGGGGGATAAAAAATGCTGAGATCTGCACTCCCCAACTTCAAGCTCTACTATAAAGCCATAGTAATCAAGACAGTTTGGTACTGGCACAAGAGCAGAGCCACAGACCAATGGAACAGACTAGAGAATCCAGACATTAACCCAGACATATATGGTCAATTAATATTTGATAAAGGAGCCATGGACATACAGTGGCAAAATGACAGTCTCTTCAACAGGTGGTGCTGGCAAAACTGGACAGCTACATGTAGGAGAATGAAACTGGACCATTGTCTAACCCCATATACAAAAGTAAACTCAAAATGGATCAAAGACCTGAATGTAAGTCACGAAACCCTAAAACTCTTGGAAGAAAACATAGGCAAAAACCTCTTAGACATAAACATGAGTGACCTCTTCTTGAACATATCTCCCCGGGCAAGGAAAACAACAGCAAAAATGAGTAAGTGGGACTATATTAAGCTGAAAAGCTTCTGTACAGCAAAAGACACCATCAATAGAACAGAAAGGAACCCTACATACAGTATGGGAGAATATATTTGAAAATGACAGATCCGATAAAGGCTTGACATCCAGAATATATAAAGAGCTCACACGCCTCAACAAACAAAAAACAAATAACCCAATTTAAAAAATGGGCAGAGGAACTGAACAGACAGTTCTCCAAAAAAGAAATACAGATGGCCAACAGACACATGAAAAGATGCTCCACATCGCTAATTATCAGAGAAATGCAAATTAAAACTACAATGAGGTATCACCTCACACCAGTAAGGATGGCTGCCATCCAAAAGACAAACAACAACAAATGTTGGCGAGGCTGTGGAGAAAGGGGAACCCTCCTACACTGCTGCTGGGAATGTAAGTTAGTTCAACCATTGTGGAAAGCAGTATGGAGGTACATCAAAATGCTCAAAACAGACTTACCATTTGACCCAGGAATTTCACTCCTAGGAATTTACCCTAAGAATGCAGCAATCAAGTATGAGAAAGATCAGTGCACCCCTATGTTTATCACAGCACTATTTACAGTAGCCAAGAATTGGAAGCAACCTGAATGTCCATCGATAGATGAATGGATAAAGAAGATGTGGTACATATACACAATGGAATACTACTCAGCCATAAGAAAAGGGAAAATCCAACCATTTGCAGCAACATGGATGGAGCTGGAGGGTATTATGCTCAGTGAAACAAGCCAAGTGGAGAAAGAGAAATACCAAATGATTTCACTTATCTGTGGAATATAAGAACAAAGGAAAAACTGAAGGAACAAAACAGCAGCAGAATCACAGAACTCAAGAATGGACTAACAGGTACCAAAGGGAAAGGGACTGGGGAGGAGGGGTGGGTAGGGAGGGATAAGGGGGGGGGGGGGGAGGAGTAGGGGGGTATTAAGATTAGCATGCATGGGGGGGGGTGTGGGAGAAAAGGGAGGGCTGTACAGCACAGAGAAGGCAAGTAGTGATTCTACAACATTTTGCTCTGCTGATGGACAGTGACTGTAAAGGGGTTTATAGGGGAGACCTGGTATAGGGGAGAGCCTAGTAAACATAATATTCGTCATGTAAGTGTAGATTAGTGATACCAAAAACAAAACAAAAAAACAAAAAAAAAAAGGGCAGTTCCTGTGTGGTAACCGCCAATCAGTTCTACACAAGGGTATAAAGGGCATATAAAAGTGTAGGCAAAGGGTCTGTTTGTGTTTATACAGAGGATCAAAGCCTAATTGGGCTACCCCGAAAATGAACTAAGATACGATATGAAAAAGAACTTCCAACATCAGCACTCTCTGGAAGACTCATGCCGAAAGATGATCATCAAAAAACCCCAACAAAGATCCACGCACTGCTACAGCTGTAGATGCACTCATCCCACCAGTTCCTGGACTTGCCATGGGAATGAAGGAGACATCTAAGCTGGCCTGTGCATACGGTAAAACAACAAATTTGACTGGATCTATACTGTTGGAACTCAACCAAGAATTAGGAGAAGTGCAAATTGTAGCGCTCCAAAATCTTACAACTACAGACTATTTACTGTTAAAAGAACATAAGGGATGTGAACATTCCCCAGGAATGGATTGTTTTAATCTGTCTGATTTCTCTCAGACTGTTCAAGTTCAGTTGGACAATATCCACCACATCATAGATAAGTTTTCACAAATGCCTAAGGTGCCTAACTGGTTTTCTCGGTTTCACTGGAGATGGCTGGTAATTACAGGTATGCTTTGGTTATGTAACTATACTCCTATTATGTTAACGTGTGTGCGCAATTTAAGTAGTAGCTTAAAACCTATACATGCTGAAGTTACTCTACAAGAAGATATGTCAAAGAAATAATCAATCTTCCCATGTTTTCTTCCGCCTGCTACTTCTATAGCTTTTCTTCTTCCTTCCTAATTACAACCCTTAAATAGAATTCGTGCCTCATATCAAATTTACCGAGTATCATAATTCTTCCAAGTGGTAAAGATACCTCAAGACAGATGCTGGGCATAGAAGCTACAGGGCATAACCATGCAAAGAAATAGAAAGCTAACCATTTCAAACAATAAGGCTTCTCTCTCACTTACCAACTCTACATTTCCCTGTATGGCCCCGGAAGATGACTGGTTAGCCAGAGACGGGTAAGATTCCTCAAGGGAGGACCAACCTAAGACAGGCACAGTCGCAGGGGGGTCATCAGGTGAGAAATTGGGGATCAACAGAGGTGAGGCTTAGAACCTCACCCCACCGTTCTGAGAGAAATCTTCTGCATACGTGGATGTTTTATTGCCCTGGTCTAGCTTGGATTAACACATAGTCTACAGGCACACACCTGATCATCTACATTTGCCCTCTTACAACACTAAACTATGTTTTCTACCTTTATTTTGTATCTACCTTCCACTTCAGCATTTTACTAAAAATAATAATAATAATAAAGAGAGAAATGTGGTATCCACATATAAATCAAGTATAAAAACCAAATGAGTATTCATATTTGAACTGACTGTTTATAGTTCATAATGCATGAGCAAAACCGAAAGTTTCTGTGATGACTGCCCTTGTACTGTTCACTATGTAACTTATTCACTATGTAAGAATTTGTTCTCCATGTAAGAACTTGTTTGTTATGCCTCAGAAGATTGGAGACTGACGAAAATTAGGCTTGGGGTGGATTAATGATTGTGCATTGAGCATTGACTCCCCTATACAGAATTTTATTGTCCTTAACAACCATTTGATCAATAAATATGAGAGATGCCCTCACAGAAAAAAAAAAAAAAAAAAAAAGGACAAGACTTCCAATGGTAAAATAAATAAGTAACCGGGATGTAATGGATAGCGTAAGGAATATAGTCAAGATATTGTAACAGCTTGGTAGGGCGATAGCTGGAACCTAGAATTATGTATATAAATGTTTTATCACTGTGTTGTACACTTGAAACTAACGTAATGTAATACTGTGCGTCAACTACCCTTCAATAAAAAATAATAAACTAAAAAAATAAATAAAATAAAAATAAAAATAAAAATAAAAAGTAGAGTTTAAAAAAAAAACGTAAAGGATGAACAGTCGGGATCGGGAATGGACAGGCTGACTGCTGAGAGGAGGCGAGGTCGCCCCGCAAGCTTCCAGCTTGGCTGACGGGCAGGAACGGCGACGCCATCGAGACCGAGAGTCTAAAGGAGAAGCATTTTAAAAATAAAAAGTGTTTCCCAGTTTATACTCTGCTGTGTTATTCACGTACGAGACACAGGCCCCCAAAACTAGATCAGAGAGAAAATCTGGGCAGCCAGGCCCAGTCAGAATGCGGGATGTGGCTATGCTGAGACCCGGTGGTCCCCGACCTACGCTTTCTGTGAGAAGCAAAGAAAGAACCTGCCCGCTAGCTAGGACGGCAAGTCATGGGGTCTGCGCCCTCCTCAGAAGTCAGCCGCCTGGCTGGCCATGGCCGAGAAGGCATGCCTGGCTCCCGGTGTCCCAGAGAAGCTGGGAACGCCCGGGAAAGGGCGGGCCGTGCCCCGGGCAGCCTCTGGGTGGCTCCGCGCCGGGCCGTGAGCAGGCCCTGGCCTCCGGGAGCGCGGGGGGGCGGGCGGGGGGGTGGGGGTGGGGGGCAAGGCACTTGCCGCCCGCCGCACCCCGGGTGCCGAGAACATGCAGAGCCGGCACCCGGGCGGGCTGAGCTCCGACAGACGCGGGCACTGCAGCCCTCGACGGTCCGCACGGTGGCCTCGTCGGTCCGAACACCCGCACGGCCCTCAGCGGGCAGTCCCGGGGGCTAGGGATTCTACTGGGGTTGGCCTTGGGGCCGCGCCGTGGCCTTGGCCCAGGGTCTCCTCTGGGCGGGGCCGGTGTGCTTAAGGCAGTGGGGGGGGGGGGGGGAGGGGGCTTGGTGATGCGGCCCCTGGGTGACGTCACAGCGGCCCAGGCCGCTTTGTGATGCGTCCCCTGGCTGACATACATACCAGGCTCGCCCTAGCTGGGCAGCTCAGTGCGTGCTTGGCCTGAGAAGGAGTTAGTGGCAAAGGAGACCCTCTCCCTAGCTTCAGACCCTTTCCTCGGATCGTTTGGCGCACACCACAACCCATTTTCCCGTGTGGACAGTTTCCTCCTTCCTAAGGTTCGTGCCCCACCCCGCCCGCCGCCTCCCCAGCCCCACCTTCTTCGCCCGCCGGTCCTTCCCGTCCCCGGGACGCTGGCCCCTACCCCTCCTGCCAGGGAGCACCCTGCACCTGCCCGCTGCCCTGGTCACAGGCTGTTCCACTGGGGATCCTGTGCCTTTAGCGGCTGGCTTTTCCCACTTTTCCCAACAGAGTTCCCACTTCCACGGGGAGCAGTCCTGGGCCTCTGGACCATCCTAGGCTCCCAGCAGACGGCTGGAGAGAGACCACCCAGACGAGCTCCTCCTCTGCAGGGCACACGGGCACCACTACCAGCCCGCCTCGAGGTGTCCTGCCTCTGTGAAACCGCCATCCAGAGTCAGCCAACAGACAAGGCCATGGGCAGCGCCACCGCCGGCCTCCTGCGCGCCTCAGACAACCACCGCGCGGGCGGTCGTCGTCTGGTCTCCCCTGGCCCCATACGATGCCGTGGGAGGCACAGACGACGGCCTCGGCCCTACCCGCAAGGCGGACGACGACCCGATGGGCACGCCACCGCCTTCGGGAAAGGCACCCACAACTGCCCCCTGGCCACGGACAAGTCCGTGGGCTGCACAGGCGCCAGCCTGAAGGCTGATGCTCAGGACGACGAGCCCATGGACACGACACCACCCTCCATGGCCGTCATCTTCCGGTCGCCCCCGGCCGCACACGGGGCCGTGGGCAGCTCCACCTTCGGCCCGAGGGGCGGCGATGACGACCGGGACGAGCCCATGGACACGACGCCACCCTCCATGGCCGTCATCTTCCGGTCGCCCCCGGCCGCGCACGGGGCCGTGGGCAGCTCCACCTTCGGCCCGAAGGGCGGCGATGACGACCGGGACGAGCCCATGGACACGACGCCACCCTCCATGGCCGTCATCTTCCGGTCGCCCCCGGCCCCGCACGGGGCCGTGGGCAGCACCACCTTCGGCCCGAGGGCCGGCGATGACGCCCGGGACGAGCCCATGGACACGACGCCACCCTCCATGGCCGTCATCTTCCGGTCGCCCCCGGCCGCGCACGGGGCCGTGGGCAGCTCCACCTTCGGCCCGAGGGCCGGCGATGACGCCGGGGACGAGCCCATGGACACGACGCCACCCTCCATGGCCGTCATCTTCCGGTCGCCCCCGGCCCCGCACGGGGCCGTGGGCAGCACCACCGCCGGCCTCCTGTGTGCCTCCGACAACCACCGCGCGGGCGGTCGTCGTCTGGTCTCCCCTGGCCCCATACGATGCCGTGGGAGGCACAGACGACGGCCTCGGCCCTACCCGTAAGTCAGCCTCGGACCCGATGGGCACGCCGCCGCCCTCGGGAAAGGCACCTACAACTGCCCCCCCGGCCCCAGGCAAGGCCCAGGGCAGCACAAGCGCCCGCCCGAAGGCTGACGCTGACGCTCAAGACGAGCCGATGGGACACGACACCCCCCTCGATGGCCGTCATCTTCCGGCCCCCCCCCCCCCAGCCCCACACGAGGCCGTGGGCAGCGGCACCGCCGGCCTCCCCTGGCCCCACACGATGCCGTGGGAGGCACAGACGACGGCCTCGGACCGGTACCCGCAAGTCGGACTAGGACCCGATGGGCACGCCTCCGCCATCGGGAAAGGCACCTACTCGTCCCCCCGGGCCCCAGACGACGCAGTGGGCAGCACAGGCGCCGGCCCGAAGGCTCACTCTGACTCTCAAGGCGAGCCAATGGACACGACGCCACCGTCGCTCGCCGTCATCTTCCGGTCCCCACCGGGCCCCACACCAGGCCGTGGGCATCACCACCGCCGGCCTCCTGCGCACCTCAGACACCCACCGCGCGGGCGGTCATCGTCCGGTCTGCCCTGGACCCACACGATGCCGTGGGAGGCACAGACGACGGCCTCGGCCCTACCCCCAAGTCGGACGATGACCCGATGGGCCCGCCACCACCCTCGGGAAAGGCACCTACAACTGATCCCCGGCCCCAGACAAGGCCATGGGCAGGACAAGCGCCGGCCTTAAGGCCGACGCTGACGCTCAAGACGAACCAGTGGACACGACGCCACCCTGGCTGGCCGTGATCTTGCGGTCTCCCCCGGCGCCACACGAGGCCGTGGGCAGCACCACCGCCGGCCCGAAGGCCGACGATGACGCTCGGGTCGAGCCGATGGACACGACGCCACCCTCGGTGGCCGTCATCTTCCGGTCCCCACCGGCCTCGCACGAGGCCGTGGGCGGCGCCACCGCCGGCCTCCTGCGCACCTCAGACACCCACCGCGCGGGCGGTCATCCTCCGGTCAGCCCTGGACCCACACGATGCCGCGGGAGGCACAGCCGACGGCCTCGGCCCTACCCCTAACTCGGCCTCCGACCCGGTGGACACGCCACAGCCCTTGCCAACGGCACCTACAGGCCTCCCCCGGCTCCAGACAAGGCCTATGTCCTCCTATCCATTTAACAAAGTCTTTCCCACAGTATGTGCGTATATTATATATTCACACTAAACCCTGCTCTTGCTAGTATGCCTCTGCTCTGTTTACTCTTTGACTCGGCGACAGAGGAAGAACACACATACATGAGTGATAGTGTTCTGAGCCACACTTAACTACGCAACGTGTTCCGTGCCCCAGCGACTGGGATGTGGAAGTAGCCGCGTTTTATGACTGTGCGTGCTCACCGCGAGGTCTGCGTGCTGAGCGTTTAATGGATGACAACCCAGGGGGAGGCAAGTCCAGAGGAAGGAGACCGGGTTGGCTTATGTGGCCCCTTCCCTCTCCTCTCCCACTGCTCTGAGCTCACTGGGGGCTAGGGAATCCCTGCTGTGACACAGGCAACCTCTCTCATCATTTTGGTTTTTAAACATGTTTAATTCTGTATGTGTGTGCCTTGTGTAACTTAAGACTTTGGCCGATCATCCTCACACACTCCCACTTCCCCACGAGAGAACGGATTTGGCATCCAGGTCCTCGAGGCTGGAGGAACGACAGAAGGAAGTGCTTCTGCCTGCTGTGTGATTATTGAAAATGTAAGCTTACTTAGAATTTACCAAGTAGCTTAGTAATATCAGAAAAGGTCCTCTTTAATGACCGCCTGGCCTGACTCTAACCTAAACTGCTAACATGTCAAGCCACGTTGAGTTACAACTGTGCCCACTTCTCGCTGACCCTAGAGTCTGCAGGGTCTCCACCAGACTCAATACACGCAGAATTCCTAACCTGTGGAGACCACGTTCTAGTTGGAGGGGAGGAAAGAGACAATGAACATCTGTAAGTTTTCCGGTAGCTTAGCCGGTAACAAACACTATGAAGAATGAAAAGCAGGATATGGAGGACTGAGATTGTAGGCAGAGAGAAGCAGGGCTTTCAAAATAAACAGTGGACAGGGTAAGCCTCACCAGGGAGGTGGGACTTGAACAGTCTAGAAGGAGGTGACAGAACCAGGTATCTGAGGGAAAAGCATTCCATACAATGGGATAAATTACTGAAAAAGCCAAGAGGAGGGATGCTTGTGGTCTTCAGGGAGCAGTCAGTCAACAAATGCGGCTAGAATACCGTCAGCAAGGAGGGCAAAGAGGACCGGGGACAGAGATATGGGTTGAAGTCCCCGCACCACCATCGACTAGTTTTGTAGTCACACGCTGTTGACTCGATGTGCAAATGTCTCGGTGAACCCAGTGCTGTCTGTCTCTAGGGCCTAGTTACCTTGCAGGCTTTTGGAAACATAAGTAGGGAAGTGACATATAAGCCATCTTGTGAACTGTTCTGTACATAAAGACAGATGGGTAGACAAAAACATGATGATAGATAGATAGGACAGATAGACAGATAGATAGATGATAGATTAGATAGGATAGATGACAGGTATAGATAGATTGAATATATGATTGATAGATAGATAGATAGATAGATAGACAGACAGACAGACAGACAGACAGACAGACAGACAGATAGATAGCCAGCCATGTTAGATAGCCGTGTTGTTAACTGTTTGTAAGGCTGGGGGCACTGATGGGAGGAGCGAGCACGTCGGACACTGATGATGTGCCAATGTCTCCGGCTGCTGCCCCCTCCCACGTGGGACACTGATGATGGGCCGAAGTTCTTGGCTGTTGCCCCCTCCCAACCTGAAAAATATGCCTTGGGCTAGCCAATCCTCGTGCTGCTGTAAATCTAAGCTCTGCCTCCCCCTACCTTCTCGAAAATCTCGCTGCCTGCCTGTCTACTTAAGTGTGAATTCCCCAGCCTCCATTTCTATAGACCGGGGAAATCTCGCCCGGGTATTTGCGTTCAAATAAACTACCGGGCCCTTTGTTGCCTCCCTTCACCTGCTTATTTCAGCTAGAATTTATCTTACACTGTTCTGTACATAAGGATAGATGGGTAGACAAAAAGATGACAACAGGTAGGTGACAGACAGGTGACAGATGATAGATTAGAAATAGATACATTAGATAGATGATAGATATTCATAGGTTAGACGAACAGATTGACAGAGATCACAGATAGATAAGACATATATAGATGACGGATGATAGACTAGATAGGATAGATGATATAGGTAGGTTACGTTAGAAAGACAGATGATAAGATATTGATAGATTAGATAGAGAATAGATAGATGATAGATAGATACAGAGTTATGAACTGAATTTTTGGGCCCTCACCTCACCATCTTCTGCTCCTCCTAACCCCCCGCCGCCACCACCACACACACACACACACACACACACACACACACACACACACAAGTTCATATTTGAATTGAGTCAGGGTTGAAGCCCTAACCCCCACTGTCATGGTCTTGGGAGGTGGGGCCTTTGGAGGTAATTTGGTTCGGAAGCTATCATCATGAGGGTGTGGGTGGAGCTGCCATTATGCAATCAGTGCTATTAAGAGGAACAGAGGACAGAGCTTTCTCCCTCGACCCTGTGAGGACACAGCAGGGATGCGGCCGTATGCAAGCCAGAAGAAGGGACCTCACCAGGAACTGAACCTGCCTTGGTCTTGGACTTCTGCTTCCAGAATGGTGAGAAATCAGTGTCTATGGATGAAGCCCCCACTCAATGACACTCTGGTTATCAGCTTGAGTAGACTAACATAGATATGTAGGTAAACAGAGACGCACTTAAGACGATGGATGGAGAGAGCCTACGCATAGATATCTGTGCTTAGGTGTCTGCATAGGTATCTGTGTCCAACCACCTCTGCACTTTGAAGTCCGCTCCCTATGGGGGGCACGCCAGGAGCACAACTTATGCGCGTTTCTTTTTTAAAGTGCGGGCTGCAGTTTCCTATAACTGGGGTCTCCGTTAACTCTCAGCCGTGTGTGTGTGTGTGTGTGTGTGTGTGTGTGTCTGTGTGCGTGCGTGTGCGCGCGCCTGTGCGTGCGTGTGTGCGTGTGCGTGTGCGCGTGTGTGTGTGTGTGTGTACGCCACTGCCCCATCGGTCTACAATCACAGGAGATGCAAAAGTAACAAAGGAACGCAGGATAGGGCAAACATCTTGCAAACTATGACCAGAAAGAGTAAAGTTCTCCACTAGCCTCTGGGGATATCTTTGCCAAGTGATTCTATGCAATTTTAGAAAGATCTTGCCGGAAATGTTGCTGGGACCACTCTGAACCATCGAGTTAGTTAAGGTAATAAGCCAGGACAGGAGGGCAGCAAAGAGCACCCACGGTGTGTCTCCTATGTATCAGGCCAAGGTGTACAGGCTTTAATTCTACTACACCACTTCATCTCACCATGGCTGACGTGGGATGACCTTATGCACCACCTTCATCCGTGAGTAAAAAGTTACTTCAGAATCACCTCCCTTAACAGAAAATAAATAAGTGCGGGGACATAAACATTCCTAGAATTCCTGCCACCATCACCCAACTCTTTATGCTCAGCACCCTTTTCATACGAACGGAAACATAGCTCTCAACGCTACTATTCCATTTCAGAGAGACCTCACTCACATCTAAATGCCTAAATGCACTGAAACTCCACCTCCACCTTGACAGCAGAGGGGAGCAGTTTCCCCACAAGCTAGCTGGCCTGCCACCTCAGCAAGCCCACGGGCCACCGGCCCACAAGAGCCCTGCGTGTCACCAAAAGGCAGTTCCCTTAACCAGTGACTACACGCATGCTCTCTGGAGATGGGCCAGCAAGCAGGGCCGCCGAGGTGACATCGGTGCACAGGCAAAAAGACCTACTACTGGGCATGCACCTGCCTCGGACCCCGCAGGCCAGCCAGGGTGCTCCCTGCGTGGGGCCTCGGATATGCCCCGCAGCTCACGCAGCCGCCACAGCGGGAACGGCCCAGGGGCAGAGCAGCCGGAGGGCCCTGGCCCGCACAGGTTCAAGAGCCCAGCCCGCCAACCACACCGTCCACACCCAGCAGACTCGTGCCACCTACGCAGGAGAAGTTCCCACCCAAGGCCACTCCTCTCAAGACCCAAACACACAGCTAACTCACATAAACAGACACAAGGAATTGAGACTTCTCTGAGAAGGACACAGAGGAATCAAACTGCACCTAGTGACAGAACGTTGACAAAAGTGAGACAACAGATTACATAGACAGACAGATGATTGATACATAGATTGGGTTGATATACATACATATAGGTGATAGATTAATTAGATAGATACACAGATGAGAGTAGATAGATGATAGATCATAGATAGATAGATAGGTAGATAGATAAAGGGATAGGTAGGTAGGTAGATAGGAGAGCATCATACTAAACAAAGCTATCTCTCGCTCAAGACCATCTACGTGCTCCCTTACAGGAGACTCACTTGAGATCCAAGGACACAGACAGACTAGAAGCCGAAGGGGCGGGGACAGGTACCCTACACAGGTGAAACTGAGAAACAAACAAACAAACAAACAAACAAACAAACAAACAAACGGATTCTGTCTGAGTCCCCAGAGACAGTCACTAGAAAATAGCCCTATCTGGCCACCGTGAATTCTTTTTGTTTGGTTTCAGCAGGGCCCAGCCATAGATTTAGTGGTGCAGCAACGCCCTTCTCATCGTCTCTCACCTCAACAACTGAATTGCGGTAATAATATGCGTCTGGGCCTTTGAAATCAGTGGCTTTTATGATGTTCACGAATGTAAAGAGGCAATAACCAGATACCGAGGGAAGTTTGGATGCTTAACCCAACACGTCACTCCACAGCACACTCTTTGCTCCCAACTGCTCCTGTCTAGAAACTGGTGTTCCTTTTTATTTGTCCCTCCCTCCTATCAGCGGCGATCACGCCGATGTCCCTCAAACATGGTGGTGAGCAAAGCACCAAGTTTACTTTTCTGTCGACAAGAGGCCCAGAGGAAGGATACTTGTGGTCTTCAGGGAGCACTTAGTCAGTGAATGTGGCTAAATACAGTCAGCAAGCGAGAAGGAGGTAAAAGAGGACAGAGGACAGAGATACGGGTTCAAGTCCCTGCACCACCATTTCCTGGTTTTGTAGGTGCACGCGGCTGACTCGACCTGCAAGTGTCTCGGTGAAAACCCAGTGCTCTCCCTACGGCCTAGTTACCTTGCAAGATTTTTGGAGGCATAATGTAGGGAAGTGACATAGCCTATGTTGTTGACTGTTCTTGTACATAAGGACAGAAGGGCAGACAAAAAGATGATTGATTCATAGATAGATAGATAGATAGATAGATAGACAGATAGATAGAGAGATAGATAGAGAGACAGAGAGATAGAGAGAGAGATATAGGTACATATCAATTAATAAAAGCTATTGCTCATAAACCAGGAGAGTAATGGTGAAAGCACATAGCGAAACTACAAACAAAAAAGAAGAATGAAAAATCCAGTTTAAAAAGTGCAGCAAGCAGCCATAAGAAGAAAACAAATCCTACCATTTGCAATGATGTGGACGGAGCTAGACGGTATTATGCTCAGTGAAATAAGCCAGGCGGAGAAAGACAAGTACCAAATGATTTCACTCGTGTGTGGAGTATAACAACAAAGAAAAACTGAAGGAGAAAAACAGCAGCAGACTCACAGAACCCGAGAGTGGACTAACAGTTACCAAAGGGAAAGGGACTGGGGAGGGTGGGTGGGGAGGGAGGGAGGGATAGGGGCGGGGAGAAAGAAAGGGGGCATCAGGATTAGCATGTAGAATGTGTGGGGCGGGGGGAGCATGGGGAGGGCTGTACAACCCAGAGAAGACAAGTAGTGATTCTACAGCATCTTACTACACGCTGATGGACAGCGACTGTAACGGGGTGTGTCGGGGGGACATGGTGAAGGGGTCTACAGCATCCAAACTACACTGATGGACAGTGACTGTAAGAGGTTTTCGCGGGGGACTTGGTGAAGGGGGGAGCCTGGTAAACGTAATGTTCTTCACGTGACTGTAGATGAATGATGACAAAAAGAATTTAAGAAGTGCAATAAGGGCACAGCTCTGAATCATCAGAATAAAAGGACAGGCTTTGAGTGCTCCAAACAAAAGACACAGGGTTAAAAGAAGGGATGAAAGCTCAAGACCACCTACGTGCTCCCTTACAGGGTGGGGACAGGTACCCTACACAAGTGAAACTGAAAAAACAAACAATCAAACAAATGGATTCTGTCTGAGTCCCCAGAGACAGCCACTAGAAAATAGCCCTATCTGGCCACCGTGAATTCTTTTTGTTTGGTTTCAGCAGTGCCCAGCCATAGATTTAGTGGTGCAGCAACGTCCTTCTCATCTTCTCTCACCTCAGTATGCGTCTGGGCCTTTGAAATCAGTGGCTTTTATGATGTTCACGAATGTAAAGAAGTAATAGCCACATAAAGAGGGAAGTTTGGACACTCAAATAAACACGTCAGTCCACAACACACTCTTTGCTCCCAACTGCTCCTGTCTAGAAATGGGGTGTTCCTTTTTGTTTGTCCCTCCCTCCGATCAGCGGCGATCACGCCGTCTTTATACTCATGTGTGGAGTATCACAACAAAGAAAAACTGAAGGAAAAAAACAGCAGCAGACTCACAGAACCCGAGAGTGGACTCACAGTTACCAAAGGGAAAGGGGCTGGGCAGGGTGGGTGGGAAGGGAGGGATAAGGGCGGGGAGAAAGAAAGGGGGCATCAGGATTAGCATGTATAACGTGTGGGGTGGGGGGAGCATGGGGAGGGCTGTACAACCCAGAGAAGACAAGTAGTGATTCTACAGCATCTTACTACACGCTGATGGTCAGCGACTGTAACGGGGTTTTTGGGGGGGACTTGGTGATCATCATGTTCTTCACGTGACTGTAGATGAATGATAACAAAAAAAATTTTTTAAGTGCAATAAGGACACAGCTCTCAATTGTCAGAATAAAAGGACAGGCTCTGAGGGCTCCAATCAAAAGACACAGGGTTAAAAGAAGGGATGAAAACTCAAGACCACCTACGTGCTCCCTTACAGGAGACTCACTTGAGATCCAAGGACGAAGACAAACCAGAAGTTGAGGGGGTGGGGACAGGTACCCTAGACAAGTGAAACTGAAAAGAAAAAAAAAAAAAGAAGAAGAAGAAAAAAGATGTGCTGCTGGGATTAAAGACGGCGGCTCACGTGAGAGGGGAGGCGGAAACCTCCTCCCAAAACCAAAACCACATACATACGTACTATATGGAAATAGAACAACTACACCAAATCCTGGAAGAGCAGCAGGGAAGAACGCTGCTGCGGCAGGCTGTCACCTCGAGGAGAAGTGTGACGTACAGCCCCGGAGATGTGCTCTGGGAGCACGAACCTACCGTACACGTGCTGCGCTCTGGAGGATCGGTGGGCTTGGAAAGCAGAGACAGGCGGAAGACTTCGAGAGACTTGAGATTCCAGCCACTTGTGGGACAACACAGGGATCCACATCCGGCCGCTGTGGGACAAAAGAAAGGCGGACAGTCTGAGAGACTTCCTGACAGCGAGAGAACTGCTAAAGGGGCAAGGCTTCCGCAGGGCTTGCCGCTCAGGAGAAAGGACAGGTGCGCCAAACTGCCCGGGTGCACTCTGCCCGGCAGGCGGGGGAGCTTTCAGGAGCTCCGGGCGCTCCATCCCCCTTACCGTGCTGTGACTGGCACACGGCCTGCCTCCCCGCCGGCACCGGCCTGCAAAACGGCCGCCCCCACCTACGGCAGCTTCTCCCTGCGTGCTCCGCAAACTGGCCCCGGCAGTGGAGACGGGCACTGCGGTCGGGAAGCAGGAAAGACCTCTTTCCTCCCGGCGGGGGTGGGCACCGGCACCTCTCCCCTGGGACCCCTGCCACCCCACCCCCCACCCACCCCAAGGGCTGAGCATCTCCAGAGAGTAAAGCTTCTGGGAGCTAGAGGGCGCCACCTACAAATATGAACCTTCAAAGGAACCTGGTAACTGGACTCAAATCAATCTTCCTGAGAAAGAGATCTCAAAATAAACACCAGGAGCATGCTCAGGGAGCTACAGAAAATATAACTGCCCCTGTCTCTCGAGCGCAATTCTCTCTCTCTCTGTCTCTCTCTGTCTCTCTCTGTCTCTCTCTCTCTCTCTCTCTCTGTCTCTGTCTCTGTCTCTGTCTCTCTCTCTCTCTCTCTCTCTCTCCCGGGAGCGCTGCTGAGGCCCTGTTCCGAGAGGGGTGCTGCGACAGCCCAGCAGGAACGGCACAGCTCTCGGGTCCACCCCGGCCGGTGCCAGGACAGTCCCACACGGGCTCTGACTGAACTGCAAACGGGGGACGCCGCTCGTCTTAACTCCGCAGGAAAGACAACAGTGCCGCATGCTAGCCTCCCCGTCAATGGCTAGAGGCTACGTGGCTCCACCGATACCAGGTGACGTCAACACCCCGGGCTTCATCTCCTTGGCGATCTTTTTTCCCTATGACCCTTGAAAGCAGCACATGGAAAGATACAACCTACCAGTCTCCACACCGCCTCACCTCTCAGTTTTACGCCAGATGTTCCCGCATCACAGCTTCTCCTCTTCGTTCCCGTTTTCTCGGCTGGTTGGTGTTCTGGGGAAAAAAAAAAAAAAAAAATTAGTCAGATTTGGAATGAAGTGGTAGGGGGTTTCGTAAGATTCTGTTTGACCACCATCAGTAGAACCAAAAGACATCCTTCAGTATGGGAGAATATACTCACCGATGACATATCTGATAAGGCGTTGCCATCCAAAACATGTATCAAGAGCTCACGAACCTCAACACACAAAAAGCAAATGAATCCAGTTACAAAATGGGCAGAGGCTCTCAACAGACACTTCTCCACAGAAGCAATTTCAGGTGGCCGGCAGGCACATGGAAAAGACGCTCCACATCGCTAACCATCAGAGAAATGCACACTAAAACCACAACGGGGTATCACCTCACACCAGTTAGGATGGCCACCACCCAAAAGACAGACAACAACAGATGTCGGCGAGGGTGTGGAGAAAGGGGAACCCTCCTACACTGCTGGTGGGAATGTCAGTCAGCTCAACCATTGTGGAAAGCGGTATGGAGGTTCCCCCAAAAACCAAAGAACAGAAATGCCATTTGACCCAGGAATTCCTCTCCTAGGAATTTACCCTAAGAGTGCAGGAGCCCAGTTTGAAAGAGACAGATGCACCCCTATGTTGATCACAGCACTACTTACAATACCCAAGAAAGGGAAGCAACCTAAGTGTCCATCGGGAGATGAAGGGATAAAGAAGAGGTGGTACATACACACTACGGAATATCACTCAGCCATAGGAAGAAAACAAATCCTACCACCATTTGCAACAACACGGACGGAGCTAGAGGGTGTTATGCTCAGTGAAATAAGCCAGGTGGAGAAAGACAAGTATCCAAGGATTTCACTCCTCTGTGAGGTATGAGAACAAAGCAAAAACGGGAAGGAACAAAACAGCAGCAGACTCACAGAACCCAAGAATGGACTAACAGTTACCAAAGGGAAAGGGACCTGGGAGGACGGGTGGGGAGGGAGCGATAAGGGGGTAAAGGGGGCATTACGATCCGCACACATAATGTAGGGGGTGGGGGGCCACAGGGATTGCAGTGTAACACACAGAAGACAGGTAGTGATTCCATAGCATCTTACTACATTGATGGACAGCGACTGTAATGGGGTGCGGGGAGCGGACTTGATAATGGGGGGGAGTCTAGTAACCACAATGTTGCTCATGTAATTGTACTCTAATGGTAACAACAAAAAAATCACAATGAGCTATCACCTCACAGCATTCAGAATGGCTAGTTCCCCAAAAAAACAAGAAATAACAAGTTATTTATGAGGATGTGGACAAAAGGGAACCGTCATGCACTGTTTGTGACCATGTAAATTGGTGCAGCTACTATGGAAAACAGTGTGGTGGTTCCTACCTATATTAATAGCGGTTTCATATGACCCAGCGTTCTTTTTCATACACAGCAGTGTAACTCCTTTCAGGATACTGGACCTGTTTCCAATGCATACACCACCAAGCAATTCTTGAACACCAGCAGGGTGTCTGAGAACTCAATGCTGAGGCTATCTGCCCAGAGACAACACCAGATTCTACAGGGTAAGGTTTCTATCCTCAAGACTGCCCTCCTCCCCAGCTCCAGAGCCTGGTTGCAAGCCCCACGCAATTAGCTTGTGCTTCCCACCTGCAGGCTAAGATTGCGGGTTCCAACAACTTCCCCTTTAGGTCTGCCCAAGTTGCTAAGGTGCCTCAGAATCTCAGAAGAACACTCACGTTTAACAAAGAGTACCATAAAGGACACAACAGCCGGATGAACACACACATATGGCAAGGTCCCAAATAAAAGAGCTTCTATCCTCCTGGGGTGCTTGGGGCCTGGCCTGGTGGCATGTGCAGGCCACCTGGTTCCCCAGGCATGGAAGCTCTGACAGAGAAACAGGAGATGAGAGAGATGTGCTCTTCTCTTAGGGTTTTGTGAGGGCTTCACTGCAGAGTCATGACTGACTAAATCACTGGCCATTGCTGATTCAGCCTCCAGCCCTCATCCCTTTCCTCTTCCCTGGGGGCTGAGGGCTAATAATTTCCATCCTCTAATCACAAGCTTGGTGCCCCTGGCAACCAGCCTCTAACCTAGGATAGGGCCCCAAAGCCTCTGCATTAACCTAACAAGACACCCATTGGACAGTTATGGCTCAGAAGGATTTTCAGGAATTGTGCACGAGGAGCAAAAATACCTAGGAAATGTATTTTGGTCATCTCAATTACCAAATATTTACTTATCATCAGTCATATCACAACAGGTGTCCCCACATACCCATAATGCCTGCAGGGACCTCCCTCTCCCCAAGACGAGGCACAGAGCTTCCCACTTCCACCATAATTTCCTTCACAGTCATGACATTGATCTGCACCAAGGACGATCCCTTTCAGGAGGATAAAGTGAAGGCTTCCGGCATAATGCCAAGGCCAAGGAGGCCCTCCTCCCCAGGGACACGGGGCAGAGAGATGGGAGAAATGGCTTCAGGAGTCTGTTTTCCTGTCAGCCGCTCTCCACTCCCCCAGCCTCAGCTGTCACCTCACCACCCAGCCTGACACACAGGGGCTTGCGAAGAAAAAAATCCTGGAGTCAGAGCAGCTGAACAGCTGCCGTGTGTGCTCAGCTTTGCAATGCGAGGGGTTCCACTCCTCTCGGGGTTCAGACTGGAAAAACCCGACAGGGAAGATGAGGTGGTCCAGCGACTCCCTGTTGCCACGTCGAATGGGGCAGTGCAAGCTCCACTTCCGCTGGAGATGCTTCCTGGCTGTCTCTGAGCACTTGCAAGGCAGCACGAGAGGGTGTAGTTAGGGGGAAAATTCCCAAATCTAGAATTTTAATTTCCTGAGTATGATGACTAGACTTTCTGCTGCTCTGACTACACTGGAGAACAAAGAATGTCTAAGCAGCAGGTTCCACTTCTGAGAGACAGCACCCACGTTACCCGTTCGCTGCTGCCTCTGGTGACCAAGATGAGGACTAGCTGGATGTTACTAGGAAGTTTTGACTGTCAAAACAAAAGTGCAAATTTTGGAGACACCTTCTCAATCCACTCTCTGCATTTGCAGTGAGACAAAGCACAGAAATGGGATGAGGCTCATGACACTGTGAAATATACTCAGCCTAGAAAAAGCCCACTTTATACTTTAACTTCATCTACATGCTGTTCTGCTTCTTCCAGCCCCTCTATCAATTAAGGAACCTAGTAACCAGGATGGGAGGTAGACCTCCAAAGTGTAAGTGAACCTAGGGGGATAAAAAAATGCTGAGATCTGCACTCCCCAACTTCGAGCTCTACCATAAAGCCATAGTAATCAAGACAGTTTGGTACTGGCACAAGAGCAGAGCCACAGACCAATGGAACAGACTAGAGAATCCAGACATTAACCCAGACATATATGGTCAATTAATATTTGATAAAGGAGCCATGGACATACAGTGGCAAAATGACAGTCTCTTCAACAGGTGGTGCTGGCAAAACTGGACCATTGTCTAACCCCATATACAAAAGTAAACTCAAAATGGATCAAAGACCTGAATGTAAGTCACGAAACCCTTAAACTCTTGGAAGAAAACATAGGCAAAAACCTCTTAGACATAAACATGAGTGACCTCTTCTTGAACATATCTCCCCGGGCAAGGAAAACAACAGCAAAAATGAGTAAGTGGGACTATATTAAGCTGAAAAGCTTCTGTACAGCAAAAGACACCATCAATAGAACAGAAAGGAACCCTACATACAGTATGGGAGAATATATTTGAAAATGACAGATCCGATAAAGGCTTGACATCCAGAATATATAAAGAGCTCACACGCCTCAACAAACAAAAAACAAATAACCCAATTTAAAAAATGGGCAGAGGAACTGAACAGACAGTTCTCCAAAAAAGAAATACAGATGGCCAACAGACACATGAAAAGATGCTCCACATCGCTAATTATCAGAGAAATGCAAATTAAAACTACAATGAGGTATCACCTCACACCAGTAAGGATGGCTGCCATCCAAAAGACAAACAACAACAAATGTTGGCGAGGCTGTGGAGAAAGGGGAACCCTCCTACACTGCTGCTGGGAATGTAAGTTAGTTCAACCATTGTGGAAAGCAGTATGGAGGTACATCAAAATGCTCAAAACAGACTTACCATTTGACCCAGGAATTTCACTCCTAGGAATTTACCCTAAGAATGCAGCAATCAAGTATGAGAAAGATCAGTGCACCCCTATGTTTATCACAGCACTATTTACAGTAGCCAAGAATTGGAAGCAACCTGAATGTCCATCGATAGATGAATGGATAAAGAAGATGTGGTACATATACACAATGGAATACTACTCAGCCATAAGAAAAGGGAAAATCCAACCATTTGCAGCAACATGGATGGAGCTGGAGGGTATTATGCTCAGTGAAACAAGCCAAGTGGAGAAAGAGAAATACCAAATGATTTCACTTATCTGTGGAATATAAGAACAAAGGAAAAACTGAAGGAACAAAACAGCAGCAGAATCACAGAACTCAAGAATGGACTAACAGGTACCAAAGGGAAAGGGACTGGGGAGGAGGGGTGGGTAGGGAGGGATAAGGGGGGGGGGGGGGGGGAGTAGGGGGGTATTAAGATTAGCATGCATGGGGGGGGGGGTGTGGGAGAAAAGGGAGGGCTGTACAGCACAGAGAAGGCAAGTAGTGATTCTACAACATTTTGCTCTGCTGATGGACAGTGACTGTAAAGGGGTTTATAGGGGAGACCTGGTATAGGGGAGAGCCTAGTAAACATAATATTCGTCATGTAAGTGTAGATTAGTGATACCAAAAACAAAACAAAAAAACAAAAAAAAAAAGGGCAGTTCCTGTGTGGTAACCGCCAATCAGTTCTACACAAGGGTATAAAGGGCATATAAAAGTGTAGGCAAAGGGTCTGTTTGTGTTTATACAGAGGATCAAAGCCTAATTGGGCTACCCCGAAAATGAACTAAGATACGATATGAAAAAGAACTTCCAACATCAGCACTCTCTGGAAGACTCATGCCGAAAGATGATCATCAAAAAACCCCAACAAAGATCCACGCACTGCTACAGCTGTAGATGCACTCATCCCACCAGTTCCTGGACTTGCCATGGGAATGAAGGAGACATCTAAGCTGGCCTGTGCATACGGTAAAACAACAAATTTGACTGGATCTATACTGTTGGAACTCAACCAAGAATTAGGAGAAGTGCAAATTGTAGCGCTCCAAAATCTTACAACTACAGACTATTTACTGTTAAAAGAACATAAGGGATGTGAACATTCCCCAGGAATGGATTGTTTTAATCTGTCTGATTTCTCTCAGACTGTTCAAGTTCAGTTGGACAATATCCACCACATCATAGATAAGTTTTCACAAATGCCTAAGGTGCCTAACTGGTTTTCTCGGTTTCACTGGAGATGGCTGGTAATTACAGGTATGCTTTGGTTATGTAACTATACTCCTATTATGTTAACGTGTGTGCGCAATTTAAGTAGTAGCTTAAAACCTATACATGCTGAAGTTACTCTACAAGAAGATATGTCAAAGAAATAATCAATCTTCCCATGTTTTCTTCCGCCTGCTACTTCTATAGCTTTTCTTCTTCCTTCCTAATTACAACCCTTAAATAGAATTCGTGCCTCATATCAAATTTACCGAGTATCATAATTCTTCCAAGTGGTAAAGATACCTCAAGACAGATGCTGGGCATAGAAGCTACAGGGCATAACCATGCAAAGAAATAGAAAGCTAACCATTTCAAACAATAAGGCTTCTCTCTCACTTACCAACTCTACATTTCCCTGTATGGCCCCGGAAGATGACTGGTTAGCCAGAGACGGGTAAGATTCCTCAAGGGAGGAACAACCTAAGACAGGCACAGTCGCAGGGGGGTCATCAGGTGAGAAATTGGGGATCAACAGAGGTGAGGCTTAGAACCTCACCCCACCGTTCTGAGAGAAATCTTCTGCATACGTGGATGTTTTATTGCCCTGGTCTAGCTTGGATTAACACATAGTCTACAGGCACACACCTGATCATCTACATTTGCCCTCTTACAACACTAAACTATGTTTTCTACCTTTATTTTGTATCTACCTTCCACTTCAGCATTTTACTAAAAATAATAATAATAATAAAGAGAGAAATGTGGTATCCACATATAAATCAAGTATAAAAACCAAATGAGTATTCATATTTGAACTGACTGTTTATAGTTCATAATGCATGAGCAAAACCGAAAGTTTCTGTGATGACTGCCCTTGTACTGTTCACTATGTAACTTATTCACTATGTAAGAATTTGTTCTCCATGTAAGAACTTGTTTGTTATGCCTCAGAAGATTGGAGACTGACGAAAATTAGGCTTGGGGTGGATTAATGATTGTGCATTGAGCATTGACTCCCCTATACAGAATTTTATTGTCCTTAACAACCATTTGATCAATAAATATGAGAGATGCCCTCACAGAAAAAAAAAAAAAAAAAAAAAGGACAAGACTTCCAATGGTAAAATAAATAAGTAACCGGGATGTAATGGATAGCGTAAGGAATATAGTCAAGATATTGTAACAGCTTGGTAGGGCGATAGCTGGAACCTAGAATTATGTATATAAATGTTTTATCACTGTGTTGTACACTTGAAACTAACGTAATGTAATACTGTGCGTCAACTACCCTTCAATAAAAAATAATAAACTAAAAAAATAAATAAAATAAAAATAAAAATAAAAATAAAAAGTAGAGTTTAAAAAAAAAACGTAAAGGATGAACAGTCGGGATCGGGAATGGACAGGCTGACTGCTGAGAGGAGGCGAGGTCGCCCCGCAAGCTTCCAGCTTGGCTGACGGGCAGGAACGGCGACGCCATCGAGACCGAGAGTCTAAAGGAGAAGCATTTTAAAAATAAAAAGTGTTTCCCAGTTTATACTCTGCTGTGTTATTCACGTACGAGACACAGGCCCCCAAAACTAGATCAGAGAGAAAATCTGGGCAGCCAGGCCCAGTCAGAATGCGGGATGTGGCTATGCTGAGACCCGGTGGTCCCCGACCTACGCTTTCTGTGAGAAGCAAAGAAAGAACCTGCCCGCTAGCTAGGACGGCAAGTCATGGGGTCTGCGCCCTCCTCAGAAGTCAGCCGCCTGGCTGGCCATGGCCGAGAAGGCATGCCTGGCTCCCGGTGTCCCAGAGAAGCTGGGAACGCCCGGGAAAGGGCGGGCCGTGCCCCGGGCAGCCTCTGGGTGGCTCCGCGCCGGGCCGTGAGCAGGCCCTGGCCTCCGGGAGCGCGGGGGGGCGGGCGGGGGGGTGGGGGTGGGGGGCAAGGCACTTGCCGCCCGCCGCACCCCGGGTGCCGAGAACATGCAGAGCCGGCACCCGGGCGGGCTGAGCTCCGACAGACGCGGGCACTGCAGCCCTCGACGGTCCGCACGGTGGCCTCGTCGGTCCGAACACCCGCACGGCCCTCAGCGGGCAGTCCCGGGGGCTAGGGATTCTACTGGGGTTGGCCTTGGGGCCGCGCCGTGGCCTTGGCCCAGGGTCTCCTCTGGGCGGGGCCGGTGTGCTTAAGGCAGTGGGGGGGGGGGGGGGAGGGGGCTTGGTGATGCGGCCCCTGGGTGACGTCACAGCGGCCCAGGCCGCTTTGTGATGCGTCCCCTGGCTGACATACATACCAGGCTCGCCCTAGCTGGGCAGCTCAGTGCGTGCTTGGCCTGAGAAGGAGTTAGTGGCAAAGGAGACCCTCTCCCTAGCTTCAGACCCTTTCCTCGGATCGTTTGGCGCACACCACAACCCATTTTCCCGTGTGGACAGTTTCCTCCTTCCTAAGGTTCGTGCCCCACCCCGCCCGCCGCCTCCCCAGCCCCACCTTCTTCGCCCGCCGGTCCTTCCCGTCCCCGGGACGCTGGCCCCTACCCCTCCTGCCAGGGAGCACCCTGCACCTGCCCGCTGCCCTGGTCACAGGCTGTTCCACTGGGGATCCTGTGCCTTTAGCGGCTGGCTTTTCCCACTTTTCCCAACAGAGTTCCCACTTCCACGGGGAGCAGTCCTGGGCCTCTGGACCATCCTAGGCTCCCAGCAGACGGCTGGAGAGAGACCACCCAGACGAGCTCCTCCTCTGCAGGGCACACGGGCACCACTACCAGCCCGCCTCGAGGTGTCCTGCCTCTGTGAAACCGCCATCCAGAGTCAGCCAACAGACAAGGCCATGGGCAGCGCCACCGCCGGCCTCCTGCGCGCCTCAGACAACCACCGCGCGGGCGGTCGTCGTCTGGTCTCCCCTGGCCCCATACGATGCCGTGGGAGGCACAGACGACGGCCTCGGCCCTACCCGCAAGGCGGACGACGACCCGATGGGCACGCCACCGCCTTCGGGAAAGGCACCCACAACTGCCCCCTGGCCACGGACAAGTGCGTGGGCTGCACAGGCGCCAGCCTGAAGGCTGATGCTCAGGACGACGAGCCCATGGACACGACGCCACCCTCCATGGCCGTCATCTTCCGGTCGCCCCCGGCCCCGCACGGGGCCGTGGGCAGCACCACCTTCGGCCCGAGGGCCGGCGATGACGCCCGGGACGAGCCCATGGACACGACGCCACCCTCCATGGCCGTCATCTTCCGGTCGCCCCCGGCCGCGCACGGGGCCGTGGGCAGCTCCACCTTCGGCCCGAGGGCCGGCGATGACGCCGGGGACGAGCCCATGGACACGACGCCACCCTCCATGGCCGTCATCTTCCGGTCGCCCCCGGCCCCGCACGGGGCCGTGGGCAGCACCACCGCCGGCCTCCTGTGTGCCTCCGACAACCACCGCGCGGGCGGTCGTCGTCTGGTCTCCCCTGGCCCCATACGATGCCGTGGGAGGCACAGACGACGGCCTCGGCCCTACCCGTAAGTCAGCCTCGGACCCGATGGGCACGCCGCCGCCCTCGGGAAAGGCACCTACAACTGCCCCCCCGGCCCCAGGCAAGGCCCAGGGCAGCACAAGCGCCCGCCCGAAGGCTGACGCTGACGCTCAAGACGAGCCGATGGGACACGACACCCCCCTCGATGGCCGTCATCTTCCGGCCCCCCCCCCCCCCAGCCCCACACGAGGCCGTGGGCAGCGGCACCGCCGGCCTCCCCTGGCCCCACACGATGCCGTGGGAGGCACAGACGACGGCCTCGGACCGGTACCCGCAAGTCGGACTAGGACCCGATGGGCACGCCTCCGCCATCGGGAAAGGCACCTACTCGTCCCCCCGGGCCCCAGACGACGCAGTGGGCAGCACAGGCGCCGGCCCGAAGGCTCACTCTGACTCTCAAGGCGAGCCAATGGACACGACGCCACCGTCGCTCGCCGTCATCTTCCGGTCCCCACCGGGCCCCACACCAGGCCGTGGGCATCACCACCGCCGGCCTCCTGCGCACCTCAGACACCCACCGCGCGGGCGGTCATCGTCCGGTCTGCCCTGGACCCACACGATGCCGTGGGAGGCACAGACGACGGCCTCGGCCCTACCCCCAAGTCGGACGATGACCCGATGGGCCCGCCACCACCCTCGGGAAAGGCACCTACAACTGATCCCCGGCCCCAGACAAGGCCATGGGCAGGACAAGCGCCGGCCTTAAGGCCGACGCTGACGCTCAAGACGAACCAGTGGACACGACGCCACCCTGGCTGGCCGTGATCTTGCGGTCTCCCCCGGCGCCACACGAGGCCGTGGGCAGCACCACCGCCGGCCCGAAGGCCGACGATGACGCTCGGGTCGAGCCGATGGACACGACGCCACCCTCGGTGGCCGTCATCTTCCGGTCCCCACCGGCCTCGCACGAGGCCGTGGGCGGCGCCACCGCCGGCCTCCTGCGCACCTCAGACACCCACCGCGCGGGCGGTCATCCTCCGGTCAGCCCTGGACCCACACGATGCCGCGGGAGGCACAGCCGACGGCCTCGGCCCTACCCCTAACTCGGCCTCCGACCCGGTGGACACGCCACAGCCCTTGCCAACGGCACCTACAGGCCTCCCCCGGCTCCAGACAAGGCCTATGTCCTCCTATCCATTTAACAAAGTCTTTCCCACAGTATGTGCGTATATTATATATTCACACTAAACCCTGCTCTTGCTAGTATGCCTCTGCTCTGTTTACTCTTTGACTCGGCGACAGAGGAAGAACACACATACATGAGTGATAGTGTTCTGAGCCACACTTAACTACGCAACGTGTTCCGTGCCCCAGCGACTGGGATGTGGAAGTAGCCGCGTTTTATGACTGTGCGTGCTCACCGCGAGGTCTGCGTGCTGAGCGTTTAATGGATGACAACCCAGGGGGAGGCAAGTCCAGAGGAAGGAGACCGGGTTGGCTTATGTGGCCCCTTCCCTCTCCTCTCCCACTGCTCTGAGCTCACTGGGGGCTAGGGAATCCCTGCTGTGACACAGGCAACCTCTCTCATCATTTTGGTTTTTAAACATGTTTAATTCTGTATGTGTGTGCCTTGTGTAACTTAAGACTTTGGCCGATCATCCTCACACACTCCCACTTCCCCACGAGAGAACGGATTTGGCATCCAGGTCCTCGAGGCTGGAGGAACGACAGAAGGAAGTGCTTCTGCCTGCTGTGTGATTATTGAAAATGTAAGCTTACTTAGAATTTACCAAGTAGCTTAGTAATATCAGAAAAGGTCCTCTTTAATGACCGCCTGGCCTGACTCTAACCTAAACTGCTAACATGTCAAGCCACGTTGAGTTACAACTGTGCCCACTTCTCGCTGACCCTAGAGTCTGCAGGGTCTCCACCAGACTCAATACACGCAGAATTCCTAACCTGTGGAGACCACGTTCTAGTTGGAGGGGAGGAAAGAGACAATGAACATCTGTAAGTTTTCCGGTAGCTTAGCCGGTAACAAACACTATGAAGAATGAAAAGCAGGATATGGAGGACTGAGATTGTAGGCAGAGAGAAGCAGGGCTTTCAAAATAAACAGTGGACAGGGTAAGCCTCACCAGGGAGGTGGGACTTGAACAGTCTAGAAGGAGGTGACAGAACCAGGTATCTGAGGGAAAAGCATTCCATACAATGGGATAAATTACTGAAAAAGCCAAGAGGAGGGATGCTTGTGGTCTTCAGGGAGCAGTCAGTCAACAAATGCGGCTAGAATACCGTCAGCAAGGAGGGCAAAGAGGACCGGGGACAGAGATATGGGTTGAAGTCCCCGCACCACCATCGACTAGTTTTGTAGTCACACGCTGTTGACTCGATGTGCAAATGTCTCGGTGAACCCAGTGCTGTCTGTCTCTAGGGCCTAGTTACCTTGCAGGCTTTTGGAAACATAAGTAGGGAAGTGACATATAAGCCATCTTGTGAACTGTTCTGTACATAAAGATAGATGGGTAGACAAAAACATGATGATAGATAGATAGGACAGATAGACAGATAGATAGATGATAGATTAGATAGGATAGATGACAGGTATAGATAGATTGAATATATGATTGATAGATAGATAGATAGATAGATAGACAGACAGACAGACAGACAGACAGACAGACAGATAGATAGCCAGCCATGTTAGATAGCCGTGTTGTTAACTGTTTGTAAGGCTGGGGGCACTGATGGGAGGAGCGAGCACGTCGGACACTGATGATGTGCCAATGTCTCCGGCTGCTGCCCCCTCCCACGTGGGACACTGATGATGGGCCGAAGTTCTTGGCTGTTGCCCCCTCCCAACCTGAAAAATATGCCTTGGGCTAGCCAATCCTCGTGCTGCTGTAAATCTAAGCTCTGCCTCCCCCTACCTTCTCGAAAATCTCGCTGCCTGCCTGTCTACTTAAGTGTGAATTCCCCAGCCTCCATTTCTATAGACCGGGGAAATCTCGCCCGGGTATTTGCGTTCAAATAAACTACCGGGCCCTTTGTTGCCTCCCTTCACCTGCTTATTTCAGCTAGAATTTATCTTACACTGTTCTGTACATAAGGATAGATGGGTAGACAAAAAGATGACAACAGGTAGGTGACAGACAGGTGACAGATGATAGATTAGAAATAGATACATTAGATAGATGATAGATATTCATAGGTTAGACGAACAGATTGACAGAGATCACAGATAGATAAGACATATATAGATGACGGATGATAGACTAGATAGGATAGATGATATAGGTAGGTTACGTTAGAAAGACAGATGATAAGATATTGATAGATTAGATAGAGAATAGATAGATGATAGATAGATACAGAGTTATGAACTGAATTTTTGGGCCCTCACCTCACCATCTTCTGCTCCTCCTAACCCCCCGCCGCCACCACCACACACACACACACACACACACACACACACACACACACACAAGTTCATATTTGAATTGAGTCAGGGTTGAAGCCCTAACCCCCACTGTCATGGTCTTGGGAGGTGGGGCCTTTGGAGGTAATTTGGTTCGGAAGCTATCATCATGAGGGTGTGGGTGGAGCTGCCATTATGCAATCAGTGCTATTAAGAGGAACAGAGGACAGAGCTTTCTCCCTCGACCCTGTGAGGACACAGCAGGGATGCGGCCGTATGCAAGCCAGAAGAAGGGACCTCACCAGGAACTGAACCTGCCTTGGTCTTGGACTTCTGCTTCCAGAATGGTGAGAAATCAGTGTCTATGGATGAAGCCCCCACTCAATGACACTCTGGTTATCAGCTTGAGTAGACTAACATAGATATGTAGGTAAACAGAGACGCACTTAAGACGATGGATGGAGAGAGCCTACGCATAGATATCTGTGCTTAGGTGTCTGCATAGGTATCTGTGTCCAACCACCTCTGCACTTTGAAGTCCGCTCCCTATGGGGGGCACGCCAGGAGCACAACTTATGCGCGTTTCTTTTTTAAAGTGCGGGCTGCAGTTTCCTATAACTGGGGTCTCCGTTAACTCTCAGCCGTGTGTGTGTGTGTGTGTGTGTGTGTGTGTGTCTGTGTGCGTGCGTGTGCGCGCGCCTGTGCGTGCGTGTGTGCGTGTGCGTGTGCGCGTGTGTGTGTGTGTGTACGCCACTGCCCCATTGGTCTACAATCACAGGAGATGCAAAAGTAACAAAGGAACGCAGGATAGGGCAAACATCTTGCAAACTATGACCAGAAAGAGTAAAGTTCTCCACTAGCCTCTGGGGATATCTTTGCCAAGTGATTCTATGCAATTTTAGAAAGATCTTGCCGGAAATGTTGCTGGGACCACTCTGAACCATCGAGTTAGTTAAGGTAATAAGCCAGGACAGGAGGGCAGCAAAGAGCACCCACGGTGTGTCTCCTATGTATCAGGCCAAGGTGTACAGGCTTTAATTCTACTACACCACTTCATCTCACCATGGCTGACGTGGGATGACCTTATGCACCACCTTCATCCGTGAGTAAAAAGTTACTTCAGAATCACCTCCCTTAACAGAAAATAAATAAGTGCGGGGACATAAACATTCCTAGAATTCCTGCCACCATCACCCAACTCTTTATGCTCAGCACCCTTTTCATACGAACGGAAACATAGCTCTCAACGCTACTATTCCATTTCAGAGAGACCTCACTCACATCTAAATGCCTAAATGCACTGAAACTCCACCTCCACCTTGACAGCAGAGGGGAGCAGTTTCCCCACAAGCTAGCTGGCCTGCCACCTCAGCAAGCCCACGGGCCACCGGCCCACAAGAGCCCTGCGTGTCACCAAAAGGCAGTTCCCTTAACCAGTGACTACACGCATGCTCTCTGGAGATGGGCCAGCAAGCAGGGCCGCCGAGGTGACATCGGTGCACAGGCAAAAAGACCTACTACTGGGCATGCACCTGCCTCGGACCCCGCAGGCCAGCCAGGGTGCTCCCTGCGTGGGGCCTCGGATATGCCCCGCAGCTCACGCAGCCGCCACAGCGGGAACGGCCCAGGGGCAGAGCAGCCGGAGGGCCCTGGCCCGCACAGGTTCAAGAGCCCAGCCCGCCAACCACACCGTCCACACCCAGCAGACTCGTGCCACCTACGCAGGAGAAGTTCCCACCCAAGGCCACTCCTCTCAAGACCCAAACACACAGCTAACTCACATAAACAGACACAAGGAATTGAGACTTCTCTGAGAAGGACACAGAGGAATCAAACTGCACCTAGTGACAGAACGTTGACAAAAGTGAGACAACAGATTACATAGACAGACAGATGATTGATACATAGATTGGGTTGATATACATACATATAGGTGATAGATTAATTAGATAGATACACAGATGAGAGTAGATAGATGATAGATCATAGATAGATAGATAGGTAGATAGATAAAGGGATAGGTAGGTAGGTAGATAGGAGAGCATCATACTAAACAAAGCTATCTCTCGCTCAAGACCATCTACGTGCTCCCTTACAGGAGACTCACTTGAGATCCAAGGACACAGACAGACTAGAAGCCGAAGGGGCGGGGACAGGTACCCTACACAGGTGAAACTGAGAAACAAACAAACAAACAAACAAACAAACAAACAAACAAACGGATTCTGTCTGAGTCCCCAGAGACAGTCACTAGAAAATAGCCCTATCTGGCCACCGTGAATTCTTTTTGTTTGGTTTCAGCAGGGCCCAGCCATAGATTTAGTGGTGCAGCAACGCCCTTCTCATCGTCTCTCACCTCAACAACTGAATTGCGGTAATAATATGCGTCTGGGCCTTTGAAATCAGTGGCTTTTATGATGTTCACGAATGTAAAGAGGCAATAACCAGATACCGAGGGAAGTTTGGATGCTTAACCCAACACGTCACTCCACAGCACACTCTTTGCTCCCAACTGCTCCTGTCTAGAAACTGGTGTTCCTTTTTATTTGTCCCTCCCTCCTATCAGCGGCGATCACGCCGATGTCCCTCAAACATGGTGGTGAGCAAAGCACCAAGTTTACTTTTCTGTCGACAAGAGGCCCAGAGGAAGGATACTTGTGGTCTTCAGGGAGCACTTAGTCAGTGAATGTGGCTAAATACAGTCAGCAAGCGAGAAGGAGGTAAAAGAGGACAGAGGACAGAGATACGGGTTCAAGTCCCTGCACCACCATTTCCTGGTTTTGTAGGTGCACGCGGCTGACTCGACCTGCAAGTGTCTCGGTGAAAACCCAGTGCTCTCCCTACGGCCTAGTTACCTTGCAAGATTTTTGGAGGCATAATGTAGGGAAGTGACATAGCCTATGTTGTTGACTGTTCTTGTACATAAGGACAGAAGGGCAGACAAAAAGATGATTGATTCATAGATAGATAGATAGATAGATAGATAGACAGATAGATAGAGAGATAGATAGAGAGACAGAGAGATAGAGAGAGAGATATAGGTACATATCAATTAATAAAAGCTATTGCTCATAAACCAGGAGAGTAATGGTGAAAGCACATAGCGAAACTACAAACAAAAAAGAAGAATGAAAAATCCAGTTTAAAAAGTGCAGCAAGCAGCCATAAGAAGAAAACAAATCCTACCATTTGCAATGATGTGGACGGAGCTAGACGGTATTATGCTCAGTGAAATAAGCCAGGCGGAGAAAGACAAGTACCAAATGATTTCACTCGTGTGTGGAGTATAACAACAAAGAAAAACTGAAGGAGAAAAACAGCAGCAGACTCACAGAACCCGAGAGTGGACTAACAGTTACCAAAGGGAAAGGGACTGGGGAGGGTGGGTGGGGAGGGAGGGAGGGATAGGGGCGGGGAGAAAGAAAGGGGGCATCAGGATTAGCATGTAGAATGTGTGGGGCGGGGGGAGCATGGGGAGGGCTGTACAACCCAGAGAAGACAAGTAGTGATTCTACAGCATCTTACTACACGCTGATGGACAGCGACTGTAACGGGGTGTGTCGGGGGGACATGGTGAAGGGGTCTACAGCATCCAAACTACACTGATGGACAGTGACTGTAAGAGGTTTTCGCGGGGGACTTGGTGAAGGGGGGAGCCTGGTAAACGTAATGTTCTTCACGTGACTGTAGATGAATGATGACAAAAAGAATTTAAGAAGTGCAATAAGGGCACAGCTCTGAATCATCAGAATAAAAGGACAGGCTTTGAGTGCTCCAAACAAAAGACACAGGGTTAAAAGAAGGGATGAAAGCTCAAGACCACCTACGTGCTCCCTTACAGGGTGGGGACAGGTACCCTACACAAGTGAAACTGAAAAAACAAACAATCAAACAAATGGATTCTGTCTGAGTCCCCAGAGACAGCCACTAGAAAATAGCCCTATCTGGCCACCGTGAATTCTTTTTGTTTGGTTTCAGCAGTGCCCAGCCATAGATTTAGTGGTGCAGCAACGTCCTTCTCATCTTCTCTCACCTCAGTATGCGTCTGGGCCTTTGAAATCAGTGGCTTTTATGATGTTCACGAATGTAAAGAAGTAATAGCCACATAAAGAGGGAAGTTTGGACACTCAAATAAACACGTCAGTCCACAACACACTCTTTGCTCCCAACTGCTCCTGTCTAGAAATGGGGTGTTCCTTTTTGTTTGTCCCTCCCTCCGATCAGCGGCGATCACGCCGTCTTTATACTCATGTGTGGAGTATCACAACAAAGAAAAACTGAAGGAAAAAAACAGCAGCAGACTCACAGAACCCGAGAGTGGACTCACAGTTACCAAAGGGAAAGGGGCTGGGCAGGGTGGGTGGGAAGGGAGGGATAAGGGCGGGGAGAAAGAAAGGGGGCATCAGGATTAGCATGTATAACGTGTGGGGTGGGGGGAGCATGGGGAGGGCTGTACAACCCAGAGAAGACAAGTAGTGATTCTACAGCATCTTACTACACGCTGATGGTCAGCGACTGTAACGGGGTTTTTGGGGGGGACTTGGTGATCATCATGTTCTTCACGTGACTGTAGATGAATGATAACAAAAAAAATTTTTTAAGTGCAATAAGGACACAGCTCTCAATTGTCAGAATAAAAGGACAGGCTCTGAGGGCTCCAATCAAAAGACACAGGGTTAAAAGAAGGGATGAAAACTCAAGACCACCTACGTGCTCCCTTACAGGAGACTCACTTGAGATCCAAGGACGAAGACAAACCAGAAGTTGAGGGGGTGGGGACAGGTACCCTAGACAAGTGAAACTGAAAAGAAAAAAAAAAAAAGAAGAAGAAGAAAAAAGATGTGCTGCTGGGATTAAAGACGGCGGCTCACGTGAGAGGGGAGGCGGAAACCTCCTCCCAAAACCAAAACCACATACATACGTACTATATGGAAATAGAACAACTACACCAAATCCTGGAAGAGCAGCAGGGAAGAACGCTGCTGCGGCAGGCTGTCACCTCGAGGAGAAGTGTGACGTACAGCCCCGGAGATGTGCTCTGGGAGCACGAACCTACCGTACACGTGCTGCGCTCTGGAGGATCGGTGGGCTTGGAAAGCAGAGACAGGCGGAAGACTTCGAGAGACTTGAGATTCCAGCCACTTGTGGGACAACACAGGGATCCACATCCGGCCGCTGTGGGACAAAAGAAAGGCGGACAGTCTGAGAGACTTCCTGACAGCGAGAGAACTGCTAAAGGGGCAAGGCTTCCGCAGGGCTTGCCGCTCAGGAGAAAGGACAGGTGCGCCAAACTGCCCGGGTGCACTCTGCCCGGCAGGCGGGGGAGCTTTCAGGAGCTCCGGGCGCTCCATCCCCCTTACCGTGCTGTGACTGGCACACGGCCTGCCTCCCCGCCGGCACCGGCCTGCAAAACGGCCGCCCCCACCTACGGCAGCTTCTCCCTGCGTGCTCCGCAAACTGGCCCCGGCAGTGGAGACGGGCACTGCGGTCGGGAAGCAGGAAAGACCTCTTTCCTCCCGGCGGGGGTGGGCACCGGCACCTCTCCCCTGGGACCCCTGCCACCCCACCCCCCACCCACCCCAAGGGCTGAGCATCTCCAGAGAGTAAAGCTTCTGGGAGCTAGAGGGCGCCACCTACAAATATGAACCTTCAAAGGAACCTGGTAACTGGACTCAAATCAATCTTCCTGAGAAAGAGATCTCAAAATAAACACCAGGAGCATGCTCAGGGAGCTACAGAAAATATAACTGCCCCTGTCTCTCGAGCGCAATTCTCTCTCTCTCTGTCTCTCTCTGTCTCTCTCTGTCTCTCTCTCTCTCTCTCTCTCTGTCTCTGTCTCTGTCTCTGTCTCTCTCTCTCTCTCTCTCTCTCTCCCGGGAGCGCTGCTGAGGCCCTGTTCCGAGAGGGGTGCTGCGACAGCCCAGCAGGAACGGCACAGCTCTCGGGTCCACCCCGGCCGGTGCCAGGACAGTCCCACACGGGCTCTGACTGAACTGCAAACGGGGGACGCCGCTCGTCTTAACTCCGCAGGAAAGACAACAGTGCCGCATGCTAGCCTCCCCGTCAATGGCTAGAGGCTACGTGGCTCCACCGATACCAGGTGACGTCAACACCCCGGGCTTCATCTCCTTGGCGATCTTTTTTCCCTATGACCCTTGAAAGCAGCACATGGAAAGATACAACCTACCAGTCTCCACACCGCCTCACCTCTCAGTTTTACGCCAGATGTTCCCGCATCACAGCTTCTCCTCTTCGTTCCCGTTTTCTCGGCTGGTTGGTGTTCTGGGGAAAAAAAAAAAAAAAAAATTAGTCAGATTTGGAATGAAGTGGTAGGGGGTTTCGTAAGATTCTGTTTGACCACCATCAGTAGAACCAAAAGACATCCTTCAGTATGGGAGAATATACTCACCGATGACATATCTGATAAGGCGTTGCCATCCAAAACATGTATCAAGAGCTCACGAACCTCAACACACAAAAAGCAAATGAATCCAGTTACAAAATGGGCAGAGGCTCTCAACAGACACTTCTCCACAGAAGCAATTTCAGGTGGCCGGCAGGCACATGGAAAAGACGCTCCACATCGCTAACCATCAGAGAAATGCACACTAAAACCACAACGGGGTATCACCTCACACCAGTTAGGATGGCCACCACCCAAAAGACAGACAACAACAGATGTCGGCGAGGGTGTGGAGAAAGGGGAACCCTCCTACACTGCTGGTGGGAATGTCAGTCAGCTCAACCATTGTGGAAAGCGGTATGGAGGTTCCCCCAAAAACCAAAGAACAGAAATGCCATTTGACCCAGGAATTCCTCTCCTAGGAATTTACCCTAAGAGTGCAGGAGCCCAGTTTGAAAGAGACAGATGCACCCCTATGTTGATCACAGCACTACTTACAATACCCAAGAAAGGGAAGCAACCTAAGTGTCCATCGGGAGATGAAGGGATAAAGAAGAGGTGGTACATACACACTACGGAATATCACTCAGCCATAGGAAGAAAACAAATCCTACCACCATTTGCAACAACACGGACGGAGCTAGAGGGTGTTATGCTCAGTGAAATAAGCCAGGTGGAGAAAGACAAGTATCCAAGGATTTCACTCCTCTGTGAGGTATGAGAACAAAGCAAAAACGGGAAGGAACAAAACAGCAGCAGACTCACAGAACCCAAGAATGGACTAACAGTTACCAAAGGGAAAGGGACCTGGGAGGACGGGTGGGGAGGGAGCGATAAGGGGGTAAAGGGGGCATTACGATCCGCACACATAATGTAGGGGGTGGGGGGCCACAGGGATTGCAGTGTAACACACAGAAGACAGGTAGTGATTCCATAGCATCTTACTACATTGATGGACAGCGACTGTAATGGGGTGCGGGGAGCGGACTTGATAATGGGGGGGAGTCTAGTAACCACAATGTTGCTCATGTAATTGTACTCTAATGGTAACAACAAAAAAATCACAATGAGCTATCACCTCACAGCATTCAGAATGGCTAGTTCCCCAAAAAAACAAGAAATAACAAGTTATTTATGAGGATGTGGACAAAAGGGAACCGTCATGCACTGTTTGTGACCATGTAAATTGGTGCAGCTACTATGGAAAACAGTGTGGTGGTTCCTACCTATATTAATAGCGGTTTCATATGACCCAGCGTTCTTTTTCATACACAGCAGTGTAACTCCTTTCAGGATACTGGACCTGTTTCCAATGCATACACCACCAAGCAATTCTTGAACACCAGCAGGGTGTCTGAGAACTCAATGCTGAGGCTATCTGCCCAGAGACAACACCAGATTCTACAGGGTAAGGTTTCTATCCTCAAGACTGCCCTCCTCCCCAGCTCCAGAGCCTGGTTGCAAGCCCCACGCAATTAGCTTGTGCTTCCCACCTGCAGGCTAAGATTGCGGGTTCCAACAACTTCCCCTTTAGGTCTGCCCAAGTTGCTAAGGTGCCTCAGAATCTCAGAAGAACACTCACGTTTAACAAAGAGTACCATAAAGGACACAACAGCCGGATGAACACACACATATGGCAAGGTCCCAAATAAAAGAGCTTCTATCCTCCTGGGGTGCTTGGGGCCTGGCCTGGTGGCATGTGCAGGCCACCTGGTTCCCCAGGCATGGAAGCTCTGACAGAGAAACAGGAGATGAGAGAGATGTGCTCTTCTCTTAGGGTTTTGTGAGGGCTTCACTGCAGAGTCATGACTGACTAAATCACTGGCCATTGCTGATTCAGCCTCCAGCCCTCATCCCTTTCCTCTTCCCTGGGGGCTGAGGGCTAATAATTTCCATCCTCTAATCACAAGCTTGGTGCCCCTGGCAACCAGCCTCTAACCTAGGATAGGGCCCCAAAGCCTCTGCATTAACCTAACAAGACACCCATTGGACAGTTATGGCTCAGAAGGATTTTCAGGAATTGTGCACGAGGAGCAAAAATACCTAGGAAATGTATTTTGGTCATCTCAATTACCAAATATTTACTTATCATCAGTCATATCACAACAGGTGTCCCCACATACCCATAATGCCTGCAGGGACCTCCCTCTCCCCAAGACGAGGCACAGAGCTTCCCACTTCCACCATAATTTCCTTCACAGTCATGACATTGATCTGCACCAAGGACGATCCCTTTCAGGAGGATAAAGTGAAGGCTTCCGGCATAATGCCAAGGCCAAGGAGGCCCTCCTCCCCAGGGACACGGGGCAGAGAGATGGGAGAAATGGCTTCAGGAGTCTGTTTTCCTGTCAGCCGCTCTCCACTCCCCCAGCCTCAGCTGTCACCTCACCACCCAGCCTGACACACAGGGGCTTGCGAAGAAAAAAATCCTGGAGTCAGAGCAGCTGAACAGCTGCCGTGTGTGCTCAGCTTTGCAATGCGAGGGGTTCCACTCCTCTCGGGGTTCAGACTGGAAAAACCCGACAGGGAAGATGAGGTGGTCCAGCGACTCCCTGTTGCCACGTCGAATGGGGCAGTGCAAGCTCCACTTCCGCTGGAGATGCTTCCTGGCTGTCTCTGAGCACTTGCAAGGCAGCACGAGAGGGTGTAGTTAGGGGGAAAATTCCCAAATCTAGAATTTTAATTTCCTGAGTATGATGACTAGACTTTCTGCTGCTCTGACTACACTGGAGAACAAAGAATGTCTAAGCAGCAGGTTCCACTTCTGAGAGACAGCACCCACGTTACCCGTTCGCTGCTGCCTCTGGTGACCAAGATGAGGACTAGCTGGATGTTACTAGGAAGTTTTGACTGTCAAAACAAAAGTGCAAATTTTGGAGACACCTTCTCAATCCACTCTCTGCATTTGCAGTGAGACAAAGCACAGAAATGGGATGAGGCTCATGACACTGTGAAATATACTCAGCCTAGAAAAAGCCCACTTTATACTTTAACTTCATCTACATGCTGTTCTGCTTCTTCCAGCCCCTCTATCAATTAAGGAACCTAGTAACCAGGATGGGAGGTAGACCTCCAAAGTGTAAGTGAACCTAGGGGGATAAAAAAATGCTGAGATCTGCACTCCCCAACTTCGAGCTCTACCATAAAGCCATAGTAATCAAGACAGTTTGGTACTGGCACAAGAGCAGAGCCACAGACCAATGGAACAGACTAGAGAATCCAGACATTAACCCAGACATATATGGTCAATTAATATTTGATAAAGGAGCCATGGACATACAGTGGCAAAATGACAGTCTCTTCAACAGGTGGTGCTGGCAAAACTGGACCATTGTCTAACCCCATATACAAAAGTAAACTCAAAATGGATCAAAGACCTGAATGTAAGTCACGAAACCCTAAAACTCTTGGAAGAAAACATAGGCAAAAACCTCTTAGACATAAACATGAGTGACCTCTTCTTGAACATATCTCCCCGGGCAAGGAAAACAACAGCAAAAATGAGTAAGTGGGACTATATTAAGCTGAAAAGCTTCTGTACAGCAAAAGACACCATCAATAGAACAGAAAGGAACCCTACATACAGTATGGGAGAATATATTTGAAAATGACAGATCCGATAAAGGCTTGACATCCAGAATATATAAAGAGCTCACACGCCTCAACAAACAAAAAACAAATAACCCAATTTAAAAAATGGGCAGAGGAACTGAACAGACAGTTCTCCAAAAAAGAAATACAGATGGCCAACAGACACATGAAAAGATGCTCCACATCGCTAATTATCAGAGAAATGCAAATTAAAACTACAATGAGGTATCACCTCACACCAGTAAGGATGGCTGCCATCCAAAAGACAAACAACAACAAATGTTGGCGAGGCTGTGGAGAAAGGGGAACCCTCCTACACTGCTGCTGGGAATGTAAGTTAGTTCAACCATTGTGGAAAGCAGTATGGAGGTACATCAAAATGCTCAAAACAGACTTACCATTTGACCCAGGAATTTCACTCCTAGGAATTTACCCTAAGAATGCAGCAATCAAGTATGAGAAAGATCAGTGCACCCCTATGTTTATCACAGCACTATTTACAGTAGCCAAGAATTGGAAGCAACCTGAATGTCCATCGATAGATGAATGGATAAAGAAGATGTGGTACATATACACAATGGAATACTACTCAGCCATAAGAAAAGGGAAAATCCAACCATTTGCAGCAACATGGATGGAGCTGGAGGGTATTATGCTCAGTGAAACAAGCCAAGTGGAGAAAGAGAAATACCAAATGATTTCACTTATCTGTGGAATATAAGAACAAAGGAAAAACTGAAGGAACAAAACAGCAGCAGAATCACAGAACTCAAGAATGGACTAACAGGTACCAAAGGGAAAGGGACTGGGGAGGAGGGGTGGGTAGGGAGGGATAAGGGGGGGGGGGGGGGGGAGTAGGGGGGTATTAAGATTAGCATGCATGGGGGGGGGGGTGTGGGAGAAAAGGGAGGGCTGTACAGCACAGAGAAGGCAAGTAGTGATTCTACAACATTTTGCTCTGCTGATGGACAGTGACTGTAAAGGGGTTTATAGGGGAGACCTGGTATAGGGGAGAGCCTAGTAAACATAATATTCGTCATGTAAGTGTAGATTAGTGATACCAAAAACAAAACAAAAAAACAAAAAAAAAAAGGGCAGTTCCTGTGTGGTAACCGCCAATCAGTTCTACACAAGGGTATAAAGGGCATATAAAAGTGTAGGCAAAGGGTCTGTTTGTGTTTATACAGAGGATCAAAGCCTAATTGGGCTACCCCGAAAATGAACTAAGATACGATATGAAAAAGAACTTCCAACATCAGCACTCTCTGGAAGACTCATGCCGAAAGATGATCATCAAAAAACCCCAACAAAGATCCACGCACTGCTACAGCTGTAGATGCACTCATCCCACCAGTTCCTGGACTTGCCATGGGAATGAAGGAGACATCTAAGCTGGCCTGTGCATACGGTAAAACAACAAATTTGACTGGATCTATACTGTTGGAACTCAACCAAGAATTAGGAGAAGTGCAAATTGTAGCGCTCCAAAATCTTACAACTACAGACTATTTACTGTTAAAAGAACATAAGGGATGTGAACATTCCCCAGGAATGGATTGTTTTAATCTGTCTGATTTCTCTCAGACTGTTCAAGTTCAGTTGGACAATATCCACCACATCATAGATAAGTTTTCACAAATGCCTAAGGTGCCTAACTGGTTTTCTCGGTTTCACTGGAGATGGCTGGTAATTACAGGTATGCTTTGGTTATGTAACTATACTCCTATTATGTTAACGTGTGTGCGCAATTTAAGTAGTAGCTTAAAACCTATACATGCTGAAGTTACTCTACAAGAAGATATGTCAAAGAAATAATCAATCTTCCCATGTTTTCTTCCGCCTGCTACTTCTATAGCTTTTCTTCTTCCTTCCTAATTACAACCCTTAAATAGAATTCGTGCCTCATATCAAATTTACCGAGTATCATAATTCTTCCAAGTGGTAAAGATACCTCAAGACAGATGCTGGGCATAGAAGCTACAGGGCATAACCATGCAAAGAAATAGAAAGCTAACCATTTCAAACAATAAGGCTTCTCTCTCACTTACCAACTCTACATTTCCCTGTATGGCCCCGGAAGATGACTGGTTAGCCAGAGACGGGTAAGATTCCTCAAGGGAGGAACAACCTAAGACAGGCACAGTCGCAGGGGGGTCATCAGGTGAGAAATTGGGGATCAACAGAGGTGAGGCTTAGAACCTCACCCCACCGTTCTGAGAGAAATCTTCTGCATACGTGGATGTTTTATTGCCCTGGTCTAGCTTGGATTAACACATAGTCTACAGGCACACACCTGATCATCTACATTTGCCCTCTTACAACACTAAACTATGTTTTCTACCTTTATTTTGTATCTACCTTCCACTTCAGCATTTTACTAAAAATAATAATAATAATAAAGAGAGAAATGTGGTATCCACATATAAATCAAGTATAAAAACCAAATGAGTATTCATATTTGAACTGACTGTTTAGAGTTCATAATGCATGAGCAAAACCGAAAGTTTCTGTGATGACTGCCCTTGTACTGTTCACTATGTAACTTATTCACTATGTAAGAATTTGTTCTCCATGTAAGAACTTGTTTGTTATGCCTCAGAAGATTGGAGACTGACGAAAATTAGGCTTGGGGTGGATTAATGATTGTGCATTGAGCATTGACTCCCCTATACAGAATTTTATTGTCCTTAACAACCATTTGATCAATAAATATGAGAGATGCCCTCACAGAAAAAAAAAAAAAAAAAAAAGGACAAGACTTCCAATGGTAAAATAAATAAGTAACCGGGATGTAATGGATAGCGTAAGGAATATAGTCAAGATATTGTAACAGCTTGGTAGGGCGATAGCTGGAACCTAGAATTATGTATATAAATGTTTTATCACTGTGTTGTACACTTGAAACTAACGTAATGTAATACTGTGCGTCAACTACCCTTCAATAAAAAATAATAAACTAAAAAAATAAATAAAATAAAAATAAAAATAAAAATAAAAAGTAGAGTTTAAAAAAAAAACGTAAAGGATGAACAGTCGGGATCGGGAATGGACAGGCTGACTGCTGAGAGGAGGCGAGGTCGCCCCGCAAGCTTCCAGCTTGGCTGACGGGCAGGAACGGCGACGCCATCGAGACCGAGAGTCTAAAGGAGAAGCATTTTAAAAATAAAAAGTGTTTCCCAGTTTATACTCTGCTGTGTTATTCACGTACGAGACACAGGCCCCCAAAACTAGATCAGAGAGAAAATCTGGGCAGCCAGGCCCAGTCAGAATGCGGGATGTGGCTATGCTGAGACCCGGTGGTCCCCGACCTACGCTTTCTGTGAGAAGCAAAGAAAGAACCTGCCCGCTAGCTAGGACGGCAAGTCATGGGGTCTGCGCCCTCCTCAGAAGTCAGCCGCCTGGCTGGCCATGGCCGAGAAGGCATGCCTGGCTCCCGGTGTCCCAGAGAAGCTGGGAACGCCCGGGAAAGGGCGGGCCGTGCCCCGGGCAGCCTCTGGGTGGCTCCGCGCCGGGCCGTGAGCAGGCCCTGGCCTCCGGGAGCGCGGGGGGGCGGGCGGGGGGGTGGGGGTGGGGGGCAAGGCACTTGCCGCCCGCCGCACCCCGGGTGCCGAGAACATGCAGAGCCGGCACCCGGGCGGGCTGAGCTCCGACAGACGCGGGCACTGCAGCCCTCGACGGTCCGCACGGTGGCCTCGTCGGTCCGAACACCCGCACGGCCCTCAGCGGGCAGTCCCGGGGGCTAGGGATTCTACTGGGGTTGGCCTTGGGGCCGCGCCGTGGCCTTGGCCCAGGGTCTCCTCTGGGCGGGGCCGGTGTGCTTAAGGCAGTGGGGGGGGGGGGGGGAGGGGGCTTGGTGATGCGGCCCCTGGGTGACGTCACAGCGGCCCAGGCCGCTTTGTGATGCGTCCCCTGGCTGACATACATACCAGGCTCGCCCTAGCTGGGCAGCTCAGTGCGTGCTTGGCCTGAGAAGGAGTTAGTGGCAAAGGAGACCCTCTCCCTAGCTTCAGACCCTTTCCTCGGATCGTTTGGCGCACACCACAACCCATTTTCCCGTGTGGACAGTTTCCTCCTTCCTAAGGTTCGTGCCCCACCCCGCCCGCCGCCTCCCCAGCCCCACCTTCTTCGCCCGCCGGTCCTTCCCGTCCCCGGGACGCTGGCCCCTACCCCTCCTGCCAGGGAGCACCCTGCACCTGCCCGCTGCCCTGGTCACAGGCTGTTCCACTGGGGATCCTGTGCCTTTAGCGGCTGGCTTTTCCCACTTTTCCCAACAGAGTTCCCACTTCCACGGGGAGCAGTCCTGGGCCTCTGGACCATCCTAGGCTCCCAGCAGACGGCTGGAGAGAGACCACCCAGACGAGCTCCTCCTCTGCAGGGCACACGGGCACCACTACCAGCCCGCCTCGAGGTGTCCTGCCTCTGTGAAACCGCCATCCAGAGTCAGCCAACAGACAAGGCCATGGGCAGCGCCACCGCCGGCCTCCTGCGCGCCTCAGACAACCACCGCGCGGGCGGTCGTCGTCTGGTCTCCCCTGGCCCCATACGATGCCGTGGGAGGCACAGACGACGGCCTCGGCCCTACCCGCAAGGCGGACGACGACCCGATGGGCACGCCACCGCCTTCGGGAAAGGCACCCACAACTGCCCCCTGGCCACGGACAAGTCCGTGGGCTGCACAGGCGCCAGCCTGAAGGCTGATGCTCAGGACGACGAGCCCATGGACACGACACCACCCTCCATGGCCGTCATCTTCCGGTCGCCCCCGGCCGCACACGGGGCCGTGGGCAGCTCCACCTTCGGCCCGAGGGGCGGCGATGACGACCGGGACGAGCCCATGGACACGACGCCACCCTCCATGGCCGTCATCTTCCGGTCGCCCCCGGCCGCGCACGGGGCCGTGGGCAGCTCCACCTTCGGCCCGAAGGGCGGCGATGACGACCGGGACGAGCCCATGGACACGACGCCACCCTCCATGGCCGTCATCTTCCGGTCGCCCCCGGCCCCGCACGGGGCCGTGGGCAGCACCACCTTCGGCCCGAGGGCCGGCGATGACGCCCGGGACGAGCCCATGGACACGACGCCACCCTCCATGGCCGTCATCTTCCGGTCGCCCCCGGCCGCGCACGGGGCCGTGGGCAGCTCCACCTTCGGCCCGAGGGCCGGCGATGACGCCGGGGACGAGCCCATGGACACGACGCCACCCTCCATGGCCGTCATCTTCCGGTCGCCCCCGGCCCCGCACGGGGCCGTGGGCAGCACCACCGCCGGCCTCCTGTGTGCCTCCGACAACCACCGCGCGGGCGGTCGTCGTCTGGTCTCCCCTGGCCCCATACGATGCCGTGGGAGGCACAGACGACGGCCTCGGCCCTACCCGTAAGTCAGCCTCGGACCCGATGGGCACGCCGCCGCCCTCGGGAAAGGCACCTACAACTGCCCCCCCGGCCCCAGGCAAGGCCCAGGGCAGCACAAGCGCCCGCCCGAAGGCTGACGCTGACGCTCAAGACGAGCCGATGGGACACGACACCCCCCTCGATGGCCGTCATCTTCCGGCCCCCCCCCCCCCAGCCCCACACGAGGCCGTGGGCAGCGGCACCGCCGGCCTCCCCTGGCCCCACACGATGCCGTGGGAGGCACAGACGACGGCCTCGGACCGGTACCCGCAAGTCGGACTAGGACCCGATGGGCACGCCTCCGCCATCGGGAAAGGCACCTACTCGTCCCCCCGGGCCCCAGACGACGCAGTGGGCAGCACAGGCGCCGGCCCGAAGGCTCACTCTGACTCTCAAGGCGAGCCAATGGACACGACGCCACCGTCGCTCGCCGTCATCTTCCGGTCCCCACCGGGCCCCACACCAGGCCGTGGGCATCACCACCGCCGGCCTCCTGCGCACCTCAGACACCCACCGCGCGGGCGGTCATCGTCCGGTCTGCCCTGGACCCACACGATGCCGTGGGAGGCACAGACGACGGCCTCGGCCCTACCCCCAAGTCGGACGATGACCCGATGGGCCCGCCACCACCCTCGGGAAAGGCACCTACAACTGATCCCCGGCCCCAGACAAGGCCATGGGCAGGACAAGCGCCGGCCTTAAGGCCGACGCTGACGCTCAAGACGAACCAGTGGACACGACGCCACCCTGGCTGGCCGTGATCTTGCGGTCTCCCCCGGCGCCACACGAGGCCGTGGGCAGCACCACCGCCGGCCCGAAGGCCGACGATGACGCTCGGGTCGAGCCGATGGACACGACGCCACCCTCGGTGGCCGTCATCTTCCGGTCCCCACCGGCCTCGCACGAGGCCGTGGGCGGCGCCACCGCCGGCCTCCTGCGCACCTCAGACACCCACCGCGCGGGCGGTCATCCTCCGGTCAGCCCTGGACCCACACGATGCCGCGGGAGGCACAGCCGACGGCCTCGGCCCTACCCCTAACTCGGCCTCCGACCCGGTGGACACGCCACAGCCCTTGCCAACGGCACCTACAGGCCTCCCCCGGCTCCAGACAAGGCCTATGTCCTCCTATCCATTTAACAAAGTCTTTCCCACAGTATGTGCGTATATTATATATTCACACTAAACCCTGCTCTTGCTAGTATGCCTCTGCTCTGTTTACTCTTTGACTCGGCGACAGAGGAAGAACACACATACATGAGTGATAGTGTTCTGAGCCACACTTAACTACGCAACGTGTTCCGTGCCCCAGCGACTGGGATGTGGAAGTAGCCGCGTTTTATGACTGTGCGTGCTCACCGCGAGGTCTGCGTGCTGAGCGTTTAATGGATGACAACCCAGGGGGAGGCAAGTCCAGAGGAAGGAGACCGGGTTGGCTTATGTGGCCCCTTCCCTCTCCTCTCCCACTGCTCTGAGCTCACTGGGGGCTAGGGAATCCCTGCTGTGACACAGGCAACCTCTCTCATCATTTTGGTTTTTAAACATGTTTAATTCTGTATGTGTGTGCCTTGTGTAACTTAAGACTTTGGCCGATCATCCTCACACACTCCCACTTCCCCACGAGAGAACGGATTTGGCATCCAGGTCCTCGAGGCTGGAGGAACGACAGAAGGAAGTGCTTCTGCCTGCTGTGTGATTATTGAAAATGTAAGCTTACTTAGAATTTACCAAGTAGCTTAGTAATATCAGAAAAGGTCCTCTTTAATGACCGCCTGGCCTGACTCTAACCTAAACTGCTAACATGTCAAGCCACGTTGAGTTACAACTGTGCCCACTTCTCGCTGACCCTAGAGTCTGCAGGGTCTCCACCAGACTCAATACACGCAGAATTCCTAACCTGTGGAGACCACGTTCTAGTTGGAGGGGAGGAAAGAGACAATGAACATCTGTAAGTTTTCCGGTAGCTTAGCCGGTAACAAACACTATGAAGAATGAAAAGCAGGATATGGAGGACTGAGATTGTAGGCAGAGAGAAGCAGGGCTTTCAAAATAAACAGTGGACAGGGTAAGCCTCACCAGGGAGGTGGGACTTGAACAGTCTAGAAGGAGGTGACAGAACCAGGTATCTGAGGGAAAAGCATTCCATACAATGGGATAAATTACTGAAAAAGCCAAGAGGAGGGATGCTTGTGGTCTTCAGGGAGCAGTCAGTCAACAAATGCGGCTAGAATACCGTCAGCAAGGAGGGCAAAGAGGACCGGGGACAGAGATATGGGTTGAAGTCCCCGCACCACCATCGACTAGTTTTGTAGTCACACGCTGTTGACTCGATGTGCAAATGTCTCGGTGAACCCAGTGCTGTCTGTCTCTAGGGCCTAGTTACCTTGCAGGCTTTTGGAAACATAAGTAGGGAAGTGACATATAAGCCATCTTGTGAACTGTTCTGTACATAAAGACAGATGGGTAGACAAAAACATGATGATAGATAGATAGGACAGATAGACAGATAGATAGATGATAGATTAGATAGGATAGATGACAGGTATAGATAGATTGAATATATGATTGATAGATAGATAGATAGATAGATAGACAGACAGACAGACAGACAGACAGACAGACAGACAGATAGATAGCCAGCCATGTTAGATAGCCGTGTTGTTAACTGTTTGTAAGGCTGGGGGCACTGATGGGAGGAGCGAGCACGTCGGACACTGATGATGTGCCAATGTCTCCGGCTGCTGCCCCCTCCCACGTGGGACACTGATGATGGGCCGAAGTTCTTGGCTGTTGCCCCCTCCCAACCTGAAAAATATGCCTTGGGCTAGCCAATCCTCGTGCTGCTGTAAATCTAAGCTCTGCCTCCCCCTACCTTCTCGAAAATCTCGCTGCCTGCCTGTCTACTTAAGTGTGAATTCCCCAGCCTCCATTTCTATAGACCGGGGAAATCTCGCCCGGGTATTTGCGTTCAAATAAACTACCGGGCCCTTTGTTGCCTCCCTTCACCTGCTTATTTCAGCTAGAATTTATCTTACACTGTTCTGTACATAAGGATAGATGGGTAGACAAAAAGATGACAACAGGTAGGTGACAGACAGGTGACAGATGATAGATTAGAAATAGATACATTAGATAGATGATAGATATTCATAGGTTAGACGAACAGATTGACAGAGATCACAGATAGATAAGACATATATAGATGACGGATGATAGACTAGATAGGATAGATGATATAGGTAGGTTACGTTAGAAAGACAGATGATAAGATATTGATAGATTAGATAGAGAATAGATAGATGATAGATAGATACAGAGTTATGAACTGAATTTTTGGGCCCTCACCTCACCATCTTCTGCTCCTCCTAACCCCCCGCCGCCACCACCACACACACACACACACACACACACACACACACACACACACAAGTTCATATTTGAATTGAGTCAGGGTTGAAGCCCTAACCCCCACTGTCATGGTCTTGGGAGGTGGGGCCTTTGGAGGTAATTTGGTTCGGAAGCTATCATCATGAGGGTGTGGGTGGAGCTGCCATTATGCAATCAGTGCTATTAAGAGGAACAGAGGACAGAGCTTTCTCCCTCGACCCTGTGAGGACACAGCAGGGATGCGGCCGTATGCAAGCCAGAAGAAGGGACCTCACCAGGAACTGAACCTGCCTTGGTCTTGGACTTCTGCTTCCAGAATGGTGAGAAATCAGTGTCTATGGATGAAGCCCCCACTCAATGACACTCTGGTTATCAGCTTGAGTAGACTAACATAGATATGTAGGTAAACAGAGACGCACTTAAGACGATGGATGGAGAGAGCCTACGCATAGATATCTGTGCTTAGGTGTCTGCATAGGTATCTGTGTCCAACCACCTCTGCACTTTGAAGTCCGCTCCCTATGGGGGGCACGCCAGGAGCACAACTTATGCGCGTTTCTTTTTTAAAGTGCGGGCTGCAGTTTCCTATAACTGGGGTCTCCGTTAACTCTCAGCCGTGTGTGTGTGTGTGTGTGTGTGTGTGTGTGTCTGTGTGCGTGCGTGTGCGCGCGCCTGTGCGTGCGTGTGTGCGTGTGCGTGTGCGCGTGTGTGTGTGTGTGTGTACGCCACTGCCCCATCGGTCTACAATCACAGGAGATGCAAAAGTAACAAAGGAACGCAGGATAGGGCAAACATCTTGCAAACTATGACCAGAAAGAGTAAAGTTCTCCACTAGCCTCTGGGGATATCTTTGCCAAGTGATTCTATGCAATTTTAGAAAGATCTTGCCGGAAATGTTGCTGGGACCACTCTGAACCATCGAGTTAGTTAAGGTAATAAGCCAGGACAGGAGGGCAGCAAAGAGCACCCACGGTGTGTCTCCTATGTATCAGGCCAAGGTGTACAGGCTTTAATTCTACTACACCACTTCATCTCACCATGGCTGACGTGGGATGACCTTATGCACCACCTTCATCCGTGAGTAAAAAGTTACTTCAGAATCACCTCCCTTAACAGAAAATAAATAAGTGCGGGGACATAAACATTCCTAGAATTCCTGCCACCATCACCCAACTCTTTATGCTCAGCACCCTTTTCATACGAACGGAAACATAGCTCTCAACGCTACTATTCCATTTCAGAGAGACCTCACTCACATCTAAATGCCTAAATGCACTGAAACTCCACCTCCACCTTGACAGCAGAGGGGAGCAGTTTCCCCACAAGCTAGCTGGCCTGCCACCTCAGCAAGCCCACGGGCCACCGGCCCACAAGAGCCCTGCGTGTCACCAAAAGGCAGTTCCCTTAACCAGTGACTACACGCATGCTCTCTGGAGATGGGCCAGCAAGCAGGGCCGCCGAGGTGACATCGGTGCACAGGCAAAAAGACCTACTACTGGGCATGCACCTGCCTCGGACCCCGCAGGCCAGCCAGGGTGCTCCCTGCGTGGGGCCTCGGATATGCCCCGCAGCTCACGCAGCCGCCACAGCGGGAACGGCCCAGGGGCAGAGCAGCCGGAGGGCCCTGGCCCGCACAGGTTCAAGAGCCCAGCCCGCCAACCACACCGTCCACACCCAGCAGACTCGTGCCACCTACGCAGGAGAAGTTCCCACCCAAGGCCACTCCTCTCAAGACCCAAACACACAGCTAACTCACATAAACAGACACAAGGAATTGAGACTTCTCTGAGAAGGACACAGAGGAATCAAACTGCACCTAGTGACAGAACGTTGACAAAAGTGAGACAACAGATTACATAGACAGACAGATGATTGATACATAGATTGGGTTGATATACATACATATAGGTGATAGATTAATTAGATAGATACACAGATGAGAGTAGATAGATGATAGATCATAGATAGATAGATAGGTAGATAGATAAAGGGATAGGTAGGTAGGTAGATAGGAGAGCATCATACTAAACAAAGCTATCTCTCGCTCAAGACCATCTACGTGCTCCCTTACAGGAGACTCACTTGAGATCCAAGGACACAGACAGACTAGAAGCCGAAGGGGCGGGGACAGGTACCCTACACAGGTGAAACTGAGAAACAAACAAACAAACAAACAAACAAACAAACAAACAAACGGATTCTGTCTGAGTCCCCAGAGACAGTCACTAGAAAATAGCCCTATCTGGCCACCGTGAATTCTTTTTGTTTGGTTTCAGCAGGGCCCAGCCATAGATTTAGTGGTGCAGCAACGCCCTTCTCATCGTCTCTCACCTCAACAACTGAATTGCGGTAATAATATGCGTCTGGGCCTTTGAAATCAGTGGCTTTTATGATGTTCACGAATGTAAAGAGGCAATAACCAGATACCGAGGGAAGTTTGGATGCTTAACCCAACACGTCACTCCACAGCACACTCTTTGCTCCCAACTGCTCCTGTCTAGAAACTGGTGTTCCTTTTTATTTGTCCCTCCCTCCTATCAGCGGCGATCACGCCGATGTCCCTCAAACATGGTGGTGAGCAAAGCACCAAGTTTACTTTTCTGTCGACAAGAGGCCCAGAGGAAGGATACTTGTGGTCTTCAGGGAGCACTTAGTCAGTGAATGTGGCTAAATACAGTCAGCAAGCGAGAAGGAGGTAAAAGAGGACAGAGGACAGAGATACGGGTTCAAGTCCCTGCACCACCATTTCCTGGTTTTGTAGGTGCACGCGGCTGACTCGACCTGCAAGTGTCTCGGTGAAAACCCAGTGCTCTCCCTACGGCCTAGTTACCTTGCAAGATTTTTGGAGGCATAATGTAGGGAAGTGACATAGCCTATGTTGTTGACTGTTCTTGTACATAAGGACAGAAGGGCAGACAAAAAGATGATTGATTCATAGATAGATAGATAGATAGATAGATAGACAGATAGATAGAGAGATAGATAGAGAGACAGAGAGATAGAGAGAGAGATATAGGTACATATCAATTAATAAAAGCTATTGCTCATAAACCAGGAGAGTAATGGTGAAAGCACATAGCGAAACTACAAACAAAAAAGAAGAATGAAAAATCCAGTTTAAAAAGTGCAGCAAGCAGCCATAAGAAGAAAACAAATCCTACCATTTGCAATGATGTGGACGGAGCTAGACGGTATTATGCTCAGTGAAATAAGCCAGGCGGAGAAAGACAAGTACCAAATGATTTCACTCGTGTGTGGAGTATAACAACAAAGAAAAACTGAAGGAGAAAAACAGCAGCAGACTCACAGAACCCGAGAGTGGACTAACAGTTACCAAAGGGAAAGGGACTGGGGAGGGTGGGTGGGGAGGGAGGGAGGGATAGGGGCGGGGAGAAAGAAAGGGGGCATCAGGATTAGCATGTAGAATGTGTGGGGCGGGGGGAGCATGGGGAGGGCTGTACAACCCAGAGAAGACAAGTAGTGATTCTACAGCATCTTACTACACGCTGATGGACAGCGACTGTAACGGGGTGTGTCGGGGGGACATGGTGAAGGGGTCTACAGCATCCAAACTACACTGATGGACAGTGACTGTAAGAGGTTTTCGCGGGGGACTTGGTGAAGGGGGGAGCCTGGTAAACGTAATGTTCTTCACGTGACTGTAGATGAATGATGACAAAAAGAATTTAAGAAGTGCAATAAGGGCACAGCTCTGAATCATCAGAATAAAAGGACAGGCTTTGAGTGCTCCAAACAAAAGACACAGGGTTAAAAGAAGGGATGAAAGCTCAAGACCACCTACGTGCTCCCTTACAGGGTGGGGACAGGTACCCTACACAAGTGAAACTGAAAAAACAAACAATCAAACAAATGGATTCTGTCTGAGTCCCCAGAGACAGCCACTAGAAAATAGCCCTATCTGGCCACCGTGAATTCTTTTTGTTTGGTTTCAGCAGTGCCCAGCCATAGATTTAGTGGTGCAGCAACGTCCTTCTCATCTTCTCTCACCTCAGTATGCGTCTGGGCCTTTGAAATCAGTGGCTTTTATGATGTTCACGAATGTAAAGAAGTAATAGCCACATAAAGAGGGAAGTTTGGACACTCAAATAAACACGTCAGTCCACAACACACTCTTTGCTCCCAACTGCTCCTGTCTAGAAATGGGGTGTTCCTTTTTGTTTGTCCCTCCCTCCGATCAGCGGCGATCACGCCGTCTTTATACTCATGTGTGGAGTATCACAACAAAGAAAAACTGAAGGAAAAAAACAGCAGCAGACTCACAGAACCCGAGAGTGGACTCACAGTTACCAAAGGGAAAGGGGCTGGGCAGGGTGGGTGGGAAGGGAGGGATAAGGGCGGGGAGAAAGAAAGGGGGCATCAGGATTAGCATGTATAACGTGTGGGGTGGGGGGAGCATGGGGAGGGCTGTACAACCCAGAGAAGACAAGTAGTGATTCTACAGCATCTTACTACACGCTGATGGTCAGCGACTGTAACGGGGTTTTTGGGGGGGACTTGGTGATCATCATGTTCTTCACGTGACTGTAGATGAATGATAACAAAAAAAATTTTTTAAGTGCAATAAGGACACAGCTCTCAATTGTCAGAATAAAAGGACAGGCTCTGAGGGCTCCAATCAAAAGACACAGGGTTAAAAGAAGGGATGAAAACTCAAGACCACCTACGTGCTCCCTTACAGGAGACTCACTTGAGATCCAAGGACGAAGACAAACCAGAAGTTGAGGGGGTGGGGACAGGTACCCTAGACAAGTGAAACTGAAAAGAAAAAAAAAAAAAGAAGAAGAAGAAAAAAGATGTGCTGCTGGGATTAAAGACGGCGGCTCACGTGAGAGGGGAGGCGGAAACCTCCTCCCAAAACCAAAACCACATACATACGTACTATATGGAAATAGAACAACTACACCAAATCCTGGAAGAGCAGCAGGGAAGAACGCTGCTGCGGCAGGCTGTCACCTCGAGGAGAAGTGTGACGTACAGCCCCGGAGATGTGCTCTGGGAGCACGAACCTACCGTACACGTGCTGCGCTCTGGAGGATCGGTGGGCTTGGAAAGCAGAGACAGGCGGAAGACTTCGAGAGACTTGAGATTCCAGCCACTTGTGGGACAACACAGGGATCCACATCCGGCCGCTGTGGGACAAAAGAAAGGCGGACAGTCTGAGAGACTTCCTGACAGCGAGAGAACTGCTAAAGGGGCAAGGCTTCCGCAGGGCTTGCCGCTCAGGAGAAAGGACAGGTGCGCCAAACTGCCCGGGTGCACTCTGCCCGGCAGGCGGGGGAGCTTTCAGGAGCTCCGGGCGCTCCATCCCCCTTACCGTGCTGTGACTGGCACACGGCCTGCCTCCCCGCCGGCACCGGCCTGCAAAACGGCCGCCCCCACCTACGGCAGCTTCTCCCTGCGTGCTCCGCAAACTGGCCCCGGCAGTGGAGACGGGCACTGCGGTCGGGAAGCAGGAAAGACCTCTTTCCTCCCGGCGGGGGTGGGCACCGGCACCTCTCCCCTGGGACCCCTGCCACCCCACCCCCCACCCACCCCAAGGGCTGAGCATCTCCAGAGAGTAAAGCTTCTGGGAGCTAGAGGGCGCCACCTACAAATATGAACCTTCAAAGGAACCTGGTAACTGGACTCAAATCAATCTTCCTGAGAAAGAGATCTCAAAATAAACACCAGGAGCATGCTCAGGGAGCTACAGAAAATATAACTGCCCCTGTCTCTCGAGCGCAATTCTCTCTCTCTCTGTCTCTCTCTGTCTCTCTCTGTCTCTCTCTGTCTCTCTCTCTCTGTCTCTGTCTCTGTCTCTGTCTCTCTCTCTCTCTCTCTCTCTCTCCCGGGAGCGCTGCTGAGGCCCTGTTCCGAGAGGGGTGCTGCGACAGCCCAGCAGGAACGGCACAGCTCTCGGGTCCACCCCGGCCGGTGCCAGGACAGTCCCACACGGGCTCTGACTGAACTGCAAACGGGGGACGCCGCTCGTCTTAACTCCGCAGGAAAGACAACAGTGCCGCATGCTAGCCTCCCCGTCAATGGCTAGAGGCTACGTGGCTCCACCGATACCAGGTGACGTCAACACCCCGGGCTTCATCTCCTTGGCGATCTTTTTTCCCTATGACCCTTGAAAGCAGCACATGGAAAGATACAACCTACCAGTCTCCACACCGCCTCACCTCTCAGTTTTACGCCAGATGTTCCCGCATCACAGCTTCTCCTCTTCGTTCCCGTTTTCTCGGCTGGTTGGTGTTCTGGGGAAAAAAAAAAAAAAAAAATTAGTCAGATTTGGAATGAAGTGGTAGGGGGTTTCGTAAGATTCTGTTTGACCACCATCAGTAGAACCAAAAGACATCCTTCAGTATGGGAGAATATACTCACCGATGACATATCTGATAAGGCGTTGCCATCCAAAACATGTATCAAGAGCTCACGAACCTCAACACACAAAAAGCAAATGAATCCAGTTACAAAATGGGCAGAGGCTCTCAACAGACACTTCTCCACAGAAGCAATTTCAGGTGGCCGGCAGGCACATGGAAAAGACGCTCCACATCGCTAACCATCAGAGAAATGCACACTAAAACCACAACGGGGTATCACCTCACACCAGTTAGGATGGCCACCACCCAAAAGACAGACAACAACAGATGTCGGCGAGGGTGTGGAGAAAGGGGAACCCTCCTACACTGCTGGTGGGAATGTCAGTCAGCTCAACCATTGTGGAAAGCGGTATGGAGGTTCCCCCAAAAACCAAAGAACAGAAATGCCATTTGACCCAGGAATTCCTCTCCTAGGAATTTACCCTAAGAGTGCAGGAGCCCAGTTTGAAAGAGACAGATGCACCCCTATGTTGATCACAGCACTACTTACAATACCCAAGAAAGGGAAGCAACCTAAGTGTCCATCGGGAGATGAAGGGATAAAGAAGAGGTGGTACATACACACTACGGAATATCACTCAGCCATAGGAAGAAAACAAATCCTACCACCATTTGCAACAACACGGACGGAGCTAGAGGGTGTTATGCTCAGTGAAATAAGCCAGGTGGAGAAAGACAAGTATCCAAGGATTTCACTCCTCTGTGAGGTATGAGAACAAAGCAAAAACGGGAAGGAACAAAACAGCAGCAGACTCACAGAACCCAAGAATGGACTAACAGTTACCAAAGGGAAAGGGACCTGGGAGGACGGGTGGGGAGGGAGCGATAAGGGGGTAAAGGGGGCATTACGATCCGCACACATAATGTAGGGGGTGGGGGGCCACAGGGATTGCAGTGTAACACACAGAAGACAGGTAGTGATTCCATAGCATCTTACTACATTGATGGACAGCGACTGTAATGGGGTGCGGGGAGCGGACTTGATAATGGGGGGGAGTCTAGTAACCACAATGTTGCTCATGTAATTGTACTCTAATGGTAACAACAAAAAAATCACAATGAGCTATCACCTCACAGCATTCAGAATGGCTAGTTCCCCAAAAAAACAAGAAATAACAAGTTATTTATGAGGATGTGGACAAAAGGGAACCGTCATGCACTGTTTGTGACCATGTAAATTGGTGCAGCTACTATGGAAAACAGTGTGGTGGTTCCTACCTATATTAATAGCGGTTTCATATGACCCAGCGTTCTTTTTCATACACAGCAGTGTAACTCCTTTCAGGATACTGGACCTGTTTCCAATGCATACACCACCAAGCAATTCTTGAACACCAGCAGGGTGTCTGAGAACTCAATGCTGAGGCTATCTGCCCAGAGACAACACCAGATTCTACAGGGTAAGGTTTCTATCCTCAAGACTGCCCTCCTCCCCAGCTCCAGAGCCTGGTTGCAAGCCCCACGCAATTAGCTTGTGCTTCCCACCTGCAGGCTAAGATTGCGGGTTCCAACAACTTCCCCTTTAGGTCTGCCCAAGTTGCTAAGGTGCCTCAGAATCTCAGAAGAACACTCACGTTTAACAAAGAGTACCATAAAGGACACAACAGCCGGATGAACACACACATATGGCAAGGTCCCAAATAAAAGAGCTTCTATCCTCCTGGGGTGCTTGGGGCCTGGCCTGGTGGCATGTGCAGGCCACCTGGTTCCCCAGGCATGGAAGCTCTGACAGAGAAACAGGAGATGAGAGAGATGTGCTCTTCTCTTAGGGTTTTGTGAGGGCTTCACTGCAGAGTCATGACTGACTAAATCACTGGCCATTGCTGATTCAGCCTCCAGCCCTCATCCCTTTCCTCTTCCCTGGGGGCTGAGGGCTAATAATTTCCATCCTCTAATCACAAGCTTGGTGCCCCTGGCAACCAGCCTCTAACCTAGGATAGGGCCCCAAAGCCTCTGCATTAACCTAACAAGACACCCATTGGACAGTTATGGCTCAGAAGGATTTTCAGGAATTGTGCACGAGGAGCAAAAATACCTAGGAAATGTATTTTGGTCATCTCAATTACCAAATATTTACTTATCATCAGTCATATCACAACAGGTGTCCCCACATACCCATAATGCCTGCAGGGACCTCCCTCTCCCCAAGACGAGGCACAGAGCTTCCCACTTCCACCATAATTTCCTTCACAGTCATGACATTGATCTGCACCAAGGACGATCCCTTTCAGGAGGATAAAGTGAAGGCTTCCGGCATAATGCCAAGGCCAAGGAGGCCCTCCTCCCCAGGGACACGGGGCAGAGAGATGGGAGAAATGGCTTCAGGAGTCTGTTTTCCTGTCAGCCGCTCTCCACTCCCCCAGCCTCAGCTGTCACCTCACCACCCAGCCTGACACACAGGGGCTTGCGAAGAAAAAAATCCTGGAGTCAGAGCAGCTGAACAGCTGCCGTGTGTGCTCAGCTTTGCAATGCGAGGGGTTCCACTCCTCTCGGGGTTCAGACTGGAAAAACCCGACAGGGAAGATGAGGTGGTCCAGCGACTCCCTGTTGCCACGTCGAATGGGGCAGTGCAAGCTCCACTTCCGCTGGAGATGCTTCCTGGCTGTCTCTGAGCACTTGCAAGGCAGCACGAGAGGGTGTAGTTAGGGGGAAAATTCCCAAATCTAGAATTTTAATTTCCTGAGTATGATGACTAGACTTTCTGCTGCTCTGACTACACTGGAGAACAAAGAATGTCTAAGCAGCAGGTTCCACTTCTGAGAGACAGCACCCACGTTACCCGTTCGCTGCTGCCTCTGGTGACCAAGATGAGGACTAGCTGGATGTTACTAGGAAGTTTTGACTGTCAAAACAAAAGTGCAAATTTTGGAGACACCTTCTCAATCCACTCTCTGCATTTGCAGTGAGACAAAGCACAGAAATGGGATGAGGCTCATGACACTGTGAAATATACTCAGCCTAGAAAAAGCCCACTTTATACTTTAACTTCATCTACATGCTGTTCTGCTTCTTCCAGCCCCTCTATCAATTAAGGAACCTAGTAACCAGGATGGGAGGTAGACCTCCAAAGTGTAAGTGAACCTAGGGGGATAAAAAAATGCTGAGATCTGCACTCCCCAACTTCGAGCTCTACCATAAAGCCATAGTAATCAAGACAGTTTGGTACTGGCACAAGAGCAGAGCCACAGACCAATGGAACAGACTAGAGAATCCAGACATTAACCCAGACATATATGGTCAATTAATATTTGATAAAGGAGCCATGGACATACAGTGGCAAAATGACAGTCTCTTCAACAGGTGGTGCTGGCAAAACTGGACCATTGTCTAACCCCATATACAAAAGTAAACTCAAAATGGATCAAAGACCTGAATGTAAGTCACGAAACCCTTAAACTCTTGGAAGAAAACATAGGCAAAAACCTCTTAGACATAAACATGAGTGACCTCTTCTTGAACATATCTCCCCGGGCAAGGAAAACAACAGCAAAAATGAGTAAGTGGGACTATATTAAGCTGAAAAGCTTCTGTACAGCAAAAGACACCATCAATAGAACAGAAAGGAACCCTACATACAGTATGGGAGAATATATTTGAAAATGACAGATCCGATAAAGGCTTGACATCCAGAATATATAAAGAGCTCACACACGCCTCAACAAACAAAAAACAAATAACCCAATTTAAAAAATGGGCAGAGGAACTGAACAGACAGTTCTCCAAAAAAGAAATACAGATGGCCAACAGACACATGAAAAGATGCTCCACATCGCTAATTATCAGAGAAATGCAAATTAAAACTACAATGAGGTATCACCTCACACCAGTAAGGATGGCTGCCATCCAAAAGACAAACAACAACAAATGTTGGCGAGGCTGTGGAGAAAGGGGAACCCTCCTACACTGCTGCTGGGAATGTAAGTTAGTTCAACCATTGTGGAAAGCAGTATGGAGGTACATCAAAATGCTCAAAACAGACTTACCATTTGACCCAGGAATTTCACTCCTAGGAATTTACCCTAAGAATGCAGCAATCAAGTATGAGAAAGATCAGTGCACCCCTATGTTTATCACAGCACTATTTACAGTAGCCAAGAATTGGAAGCAACCTGAATGTCCATCGATAGATGAATGGATAAAGAAGATGTGGTACATATACACAATGGAATACTACTCAGCCATAAGAAAAGGGAAAATCCAACCATTTGCAGCAACATGGATGGAGCTGGAGGGTATTATGCTCAGTGAAACAAGCCAAGTGGAGAAAGAGAAATACCAAATGATTTCACTTATCTGTGGAATATAAGAACAAAGGAAAAACTGAAGGAACAAAACAGCAGCAGAATCACAGAACTCAAGAATGGACTAACAGGTACCAAAGGGAAAGGGACTGGGGAGGAGGGGTGGGTAGGGAGGGATAAGGGGGGGGGGGGGAGGAGTAGGGGGGTATTAAGATTAGCATGCATGGGGGGGGGGTGTGGGAGAAAAGGGAGGGCTGTACAGCACAGAGAAGGCAAGTAGTGATTCTACAACATTTTGCTCTGCTGATGGACAGTGACTGTAAAGGGGTTTATAGGGGAGACCTGGTATAGGGGAGAGCCTAGTAAACATAATATTCGTCATGTAAGTGTAGATTAGTGATACCAAAAACAAAACAAAAAAACAAAAAAAAAAAGGGCAGTTCCTGTGTGGTAACCGCCAATCAGTTCTACACAAGGGTATAAAGGGCATATAAAAGTGTAGGCAAAGGGTCTGTTTGTGTTTATACAGAGGATCAAAGCCTAATTGGGCTACCCCGAAAATGAACTAAGATACGATATGAAAAAGAACTTCCAACATCAGCACTCTCTGGAAGACTCATGCCGAAAGATGATCATCAAAAAACCCCAACAAAGATCCACGCACTGCTACAGCTGTAGATGCACTCATCCCACCAGTTCCTGGACTTGCCATGGGAATGAAGGAGACATCTAAGCTGGCCTGTGCATACGGTAAAACAACAAATTTGACTGGATCTATACTGTTGGAACTCAACCAAGAATTAGGAGAAGTGCAAATTGTAGCGCTCCAAAATCTTACAACTACAGACTATTTACTGTTAAAAGAACATAAGGGATGTGAACATTCCCCAGGAATGGATTGTTTTAATCTGTCTGATTTCTCTCAGACTGTTCAAGTTCAGTTGGACAATATCCACCACATCATAGATAAGTTTTCACAAATGCCTAAGGTGCCTAACTGGTTTTCTCGGTTTCACTGGAGATGGCTGGTAATTACAGGTATGCTTTGGTTATGTAACTATACTCCTATTATGTTAACGTGTGTGCGCAATTTAAGTAGTAGCTTAAAACCTATACATGCTGAAGTTACTCTACAAGAAGATATGTCAAAGAAATAATCAATCTTCCCATGTTTTCTTCCGCCTGCTACTTCTATAGCTTTTCTTCTTCCTTCCTAATTACAACCCTTAAATAGAATTCGTGCCTCATATCAAATTTACCGAGTATCATAATTCTTCCAAGTGGTAAAGATACCTCAAGACAGATGCTGGGCATAGAAGCTACAGGGCATAACCATGCAAAGAAATAGAAAGCTAACCATTTCAAACAATAAGGCTTCTCTCTCACTTACCAACTCTACATTTCCCTGTATGGCCCCGGAAGATGACTGGTTAGCCAGAGACGGGTAAGATTCCTCAAGGGAGGAACAACCTAAGACAGGCACAGTCGCAGGGGGGTCATCAGGTGAGAAATTGGGGATCAACAGAGGTGAGGCTTAGAACCTCACCCCACCGTTCTGAGAGAAATCTTCTGCATACGTGGATGTTTTATTGCCCTGGTCTAGCTTGGATTAACACATAGTCTACAGGCACACACCTGATCATCTACATTTGCCCTCTTACAACACTAAACTATGTTTTCTACCTTTATTTTGTATCTACCTTCCACTTCAGCATTTTACTAAAAATAATAATAATAATAAAGAGAGAAATGTGGTATCCACATATAAATCAAGTATAAAAACCAAATGAGTATTCATATTTGAACTGACTGTTTATAGTTCATAATGCATGAGCAAAACCGAAAGTTTCTGTGATGACTGCCCTTGTACTGTTCACTATGTAACTTATTCACTATGTAAGAATTTGTTCTCCATGTAAGAACTTGTTTGTTATGCCTCAGAAGATTGGAGACTGACGAAAATTAGGCTTGGGGTGGATTAATGATTGTGCATTGAGCATTGACTCCCCTATACAGAATTTTATTGTCCTTAACAACCATTTGATCAATAAATATGAGAGATGCCCTCACAGAAAAAAAAAAAAAAAAAAAAAGGACAAGACTTCCAATGGTAAAATAAATAAGTAACCGGGATGTAATGGATAGCGTAAGGAATATAGTCAAGATATTGTAACAGCTTGGTAGGGCGATAGCTGGAACCTAGAATTATGTATATAAATGTTTTATCACTGTGTTGTACACTTGAAACTAACGTAATGTAATACTGTGCGTCAACTACCCTTCAATAAAAAATAATAAACTAAAAAAATAAATAAAATAAAAATAAAAATAAAAATAAAAAGTAGAGTTTAAAAAAAAAACGTAAAGGATGAACAGTCGGGATCGGGAATGGACAGGCTGACTGCTGAGAGGAGGCGAGGTCGCCCCGCAAGCTTCCAGCTTGGCTGACGGGCAGGAACGGCGACGCCATCGAGACCGAGAGTCTAAAGGAGAAGCATTTTAAAAATAAAAAGTGTTTCCCAGTTTATACTCTGCTGTGTTATTCACGTACGAGACACAGGCCCCCAAAACTAGATCAGAGAGAAAATCTGGGCAGCCAGGCCCAGTCAGAATGCGGGATGTGGCTATGCTGAGACCCGGTGGTCCCCGACCTACGCTTTCTGTGAGAAGCAAAGAAAGAACCTGCCCGCTAGCTAGGACGGCAAGTCATGGGGTCTGCGCCCTCCTCAGAAGTCAGCCGCCTGGCTGGCCATGGCCGAGAAGGCATGCCTGGCTCCCGGTGTCCCAGAGAAGCTGGGAACGCCCGGGAAAGGGCGGGCCGTGCCCCGGGCAGCCTCTGGGTGGCTCCGCGCCGGGCCGTGAGCAGGCCCTGGCCTCCGGGAGCGCGGGGGGGGCGGGCGGGGGGGTGGGGGTGGGGGGCAAGGCACTTGCCGCCCGCCGCACCCCGGGTGCCGAGAACATGCAGAGCCGGCACCCGGGCGGGCTGAGCTCCGACAGACGCGGGCACTGCAGCCCTCGACGGTCCGCACGGTGGCCTCGTCGGTCCGAACACCCGCACGGCCCTCAGCGGGCAGTCCCGGGGGCTAGGGATTCTACTGGGGTTGGCCTTGGGGCCGCGCCGTGGCCTTGGCCCAGGGTCTCCTCTGGGCGGGGCCGGTGTGCTTAAGGCAGTGGGGGGGGGGGGGGGGGAGGGGGCTTGGTGATGCGGCCCCTGGGTGACGTCACAGCGGCCCAGGCCGCTTTGTGATGCGTCCCCTGGCTGACATACATACCAGGCTCGCCCTAGCTGGGCAGCTCAGTGCGTGCTTGGCCTGAGAAGGAGTTAGTGGCAAAGGAGACCCTCTCCCTAGCTTCAGACCCTTTCCTCGGATCGTTTGGCGCACACCACAACCCATTTTCCCGTGTGGACAGTTTCCTCCTTCCTAAGGTTCGTGCCCCACCCCGCCCGCCGCCTCCCCAGCCCCACCTTCTTCGCCCGCCGGTCCTTCCCGTCCCCGGGACGCTGGCCCCTACCCCTCCTGCCAGGGAGCACCCTGCACCTGCCCGCTGCCCTGGTCACAGGCTGTTCCACTGGGGATCCTGTGCCTTTAGCGGCTGGCTTTTCCCACTTTTCCCAACAGAGTTCCCACTTCCACGGGGAGCAGTCCTGGGCCTCTGGACCATCCTAGGCTCCCAGCAGACGGCTGGAGAGAGACCACCCAGACGAGCTCCTCCTCTGCAGGGCACACGGGCACCACTACCAGCCCGCCTCGAGGTGTCCTGCCTCTGTGAAACCGCCATCCAGAGTCAGCCAACAGACAAGGCCATGGGCAGCGCCACCGCCGGCCTCCTGCGCGCCTCAGACAACCACCGCGCGGGCGGTCGTCGTCTGGTCTCCCCTGGCCCCATACGATGCCGTGGGAGGCACAGACGACGGCCTCGGCCCTACCCGCAAGGCGGACGACGACCCGATGGGCACGCCACCGCCTTCGGGAAAGGCACCCACAACTGCCCCCTGGCCACGGACAAGTGCGTGGGCTGCACAGGCGCCAGCCTGAAGGCTGATGCTCAGGACGACGAGCCCATGGACACGACGCCACCCTCCATGGCCGTCATCTTCCGGTCGCCCCCGGCCCCGCACGGGGCCGTGGGCAGCACCACCTTCGGCCCGAGGGCCGGCGATGACGACCGGGACGAGCCCATGGACACGACGCCACCCTCCATGGCCGTCATCTTCCGGTCGCCCCCGGCCGCGCACGGGGCCGTGGGCAGCTCCACCTTCGGCCCGAAGGGCGGCGATGACGACCGGGACGAGCCCATGGACACGACGCCACCCTCCATGGCTGTCATCTTCCGGTCGCCCCCGGCCCCGCACGGGGCCGTGGGCAGCACCACCTTCGGCCCGAGGGCCGGCGATGACGCCCGGGACGAGCCCATGGACACGACGCCACCCTCCATGGCCGTCATCTTCCGGTCGCCCCCGGCCGCGCACGGGGCCGTGGGCAGCTCCACCTTCGGCCCGAGGGCCGGCGATGACGCCGGGGACGAGCCCATGGACACGATGCCACCCTCCATGGCCGTCATCTTCCGGTCGCCCCCGGCCCCGCACGGGGCCGTGGGCAGCACCACCGCCGGCCTCCTGTGTGCCTCCGACAACCACCGCGCGGCGCGGTCGTCGTCTGGTCTCCCCTGGCCCCATACGATGCCGTGGGAGGCACAGACGACGGCCTCGGCCCTACCCGTAAGTCAGCCTCGGACCCGATGGGCACGCCGCCGCCCTCGGGAAAGGCACCTACAACTGCCCCCCCGGCCCCAGGCAAGGCCCAGGGCAGCACAAGCGCCCGCCCGAAGGCTGACGCTGACGCTCAAGACGAGCCGATGGGACACGACACCCCCCTCGATGGCCGTCATCTTCCGGCCCCCCCCCCCCCAGCCCCACACGAGGCCGTGGGCAGCGGCACCGCCGGCCTCCCCTGGCCCCACACGATGCCGTGGGAGGCACAGACGACGGCCTCGGACCGGTACCCGCAAGTCGGACTAGGACCCGATGGGCACGCCTCCGCCATCGGGAAAGGCACCTACTCGTCCCCCCGGGCCCCAGACGACGCAGTGGGCAGCACAGGCGCCGGCCCGAAGGCTCACTCTGACTCTCAAGGCGAGCCAATGGACACGACGCCACCGTCGCTCGCCGTCATCTTCCGGTCCCCACCGGGCCCCACACCAGGCCGTGGGCGGCGCCACCGCCGGCCTCCTGCGCACCTCAGACACCCACCGCGCGGGCGGTCATCGTCCGGTCTGCCCTGGACCCACACGATGCCGTGGGAGGCACAGACGACGGCCTCGGCCCTACCCCCAAGTCGGACGATGACCCGATGGGCCCGCCACCACCCTCGGGAAAGGCACCTACAACTGATCCCCGGCCCCAGACAAGGCCATGGGCAGGACAAGCGCCGGCCTTAAGGCCGACGCTGACGCTCAAGACGAACCAGTGGACACGACGCCACCCTGGCTGGCCGTGATCTTGCGGTCTCCCCCGGCGCCACACGAGGCCGTGGGCAGCACCACCGCCGGCCCGAAGGCCGACGATGACGCTCGGGTCGAGCCGATGGACACGACGCCACCCTCGGTGGCCGTCATCTTCCGGTCCCCACCGGCCTCGCACGAGGCCGTGGGCGGCGCCACCGCCGGCCTCCTGCGCACCTCAGACACCCACCGCGCGGGCGGTCATCCTCCGGTCAGCCCTGGACCCACACGATGCCGCGGGAGGCACAGCCGACGGCCTCGGCCCTACCCCTAACTCGGCCTCCGACCCGGTGGACACGCCACAGCCCTTGCCAACGGCACCTACAGGCCTCCCCCGGCTCCAGACAAGGCCTATGTCCTCCTATCCATTTAACAAAGTCTTTCCCACAGTATGTGCGTATATTATATATTCACACTAAACCCTGCTCTTGCTAGTATGCCTCTGCTCTGTTTACTCTTTGACTCGGCGACAGAGGAAGAACACACATACATGAGTGATAGTGTTCTGAGCCACACTTAACTACGCAACGTGTTCCGTGCCCCAGCGACTGGGATGTGGAAGTAGCCGCGTTTTATGACTGTGCGTGCTCACCGCGAGGTCTGCGTGCTGAGCGTTTAATGGATGACAACCCAGGGGGAGGCAAGTCCAGAGGAAGGAGACCGGGTTGGCTTATGTGGCCCCTTCCCTCTCCTCTCCCACTGCTCTGAGCTCACTGGGGGCTAGGGAATCCCTGCTGTGACACAGGCAACCTCTCTCATCATTTTGGTTTTTAAACATGTTTAATTCTGTATGTGTGTGCCTTGTGTAACTTAAGACTTTGGCCGATCATCCTCACACACTCCCACTTCCCCACGAGAGAACGGATTTGGCATCCAGGTCCTCGAGGCTGGAGGAACGACAGAAGGAAGTGCTTCTGCCTGCTGTGTGATTATTGAAAATGTAAGCTTACTTAGAATTTACCAAGTAGCTTAGTAATATCAGAAAAGGTCCTCTTTAATGACCGCCTGGCCTGACTCTAACCTAAACTGCTAACATGTCAAGCCACGTTGAGTTACAACTGTGCCCACTTCTCGCTGACCCTAGAGTCTGCAGGGTCTCCACCAGACTCAATACACGCAGAATTCCTAACCTGTGGAGACCACGTTCTAGTTGGAGGGGAGGAAAGAGACAATGAACATCTGTAAGTTTTCCGGTAGCTTAGCCGGTAACAAACACTATGAAGAATGAAAAGCAGGATATGGAGGACTGAGATTGTAGGCAGAGAGAAGCAGGGCTTTCAAAATAAACAGTGGACAGGGTAAGCCTCACCAGGGAGGTGGGACTTGAACAGTCTAGAAGGAGGTGACAGAACCAGGTATCTGAGGGAAAAGCATTCCATACAATGGGATAAATTACTGAAAAAGCCAAGAGGAGGGATGCTTGTGGTCTTCAGGGAGCAGTCAGTCAACAAATGCGGCTAGAATACCGTCAGCAAGGAGGGCAAAGAGGACCGGGGACAGAGATATGGGTTGAAGTCCCCGCACCACCATCGACTAGTTTTGTAGTCACACGCTGTTGACTCGATGTGCAAATGTCTCGGTGAACCCAGTGCTGTCTGTCTCTAGGGCCTAGTTACCTTGCAGGCTTTTGGAAACATAAGTAGGGAAGTGACATATAAGCCATCTTGTGAACTGTTCTGTACATAAAGATAGATGGGTAGACAAAAACATGATGATAGATAGATAGGACAGATAGACAGATAGATAGATGATAGATTAGATAGGATAGATGACAGGTATAGATAGATTGAATATATGATTGATAGATAGATAGATAGATAGATAGACAGACAGACAGACAGACAGACAGACAGACAGATAGATAGCCAGCCATGTTAGATAGCCGTGTTGTTAACTGTTTGTAAGGCTGGGGGCACTGATGGGAGGAGCGAGCACGTCGGACACTGATGATGTGCCAATGTCTCCGGCTGCTGCCCCCTCCCACGTGGGACACTGATGATGGGCCGAAGTTCTTGGCTGTTGCCCCCTCCCAACCTGAAAAATATGCCTTGGGCTAGCCAATCCTCGTGCTGCTGTAAATCTAAGCTCTGCCTCCCCCTACCTTCTCGAAAATCTCGCTGCCTGCCTGTCTACTTAAGTGTGAATTCCCCAGCCTCCATTTCTATAGACCGGGGAAATCTCGCCCGGGTATTTGCGTTCAAATAAACTACCGGGCCCTTTGTTGCCTCCCTTCACCTGCTTATTTCAGCTAGAATTTATCTTACACTGTTCTGTACATAAGGATAGATGGGTAGACAAAAAGATGACAACAGGTAGGTGACAGACAGGTGACAGATGATAGATTAGAAATAGATACATTAGATAGATGATAGATATTCATAGGTTAGACGAACAGATTGACAGAGATCACAGATAGATAAGACATATATAGATGACGGATGATAGACTAGATAGGATAGATGATATAGGTAGGTTACGTTAGAAAGACAGATGATAAGATATTGATAGATTAGATAGAGAATAGATAGATGATAGATAGATACAGAGTTATGAACTGAATTTTTGGGCCCTCACCTCACCATCTTCTGCTCCTCCTAACCCCCCGCCGCCACCACCACACACACACACACACACACACACACACACACACACACACAAGTTCATATTTGAATTGAGTCAGGGTTGAAGCCCTAACCCCCACTGTCATGGTCTTGGGAGGTGGGGCCTTTGGAGGTAATTTGGTTCGGAAGCTATCATCATGAGGGTGTGGGTGGAGCTGCCATTATGCAATCAGTGCTATTAAGAGGAACAGAGGACAGAGCTTTCTCCCTCGACCCTGTGAGGACACAGCAGGGATGCGGCCGTATGCAAGCCAGAAGAAGGGACCTCACCAGGAACTGAACCTGCCTTGGTCTTGGACTTCTGCTTCCAGAATGGTGAGAAATCAGTGTCTATGGATGAAGCCCCCACTCAATGACACTCTGGTTATCAGCTTGAGTAGACTAACATAGATATGTAGGTAAACAGAGACGCACTTAAGACGATGGATGGAGAGAGCCTACGCATAGATATCTGTGCTTAGGTGTCTGCATAGGTATCTGTGTCCAACCACCTCTGCACTTTGAAGTCCGCTCCCTATGGGGGGCACGCCAGGAGCACAACTTATGCGCGTTTCTTTTTTAAAGTGCGGGCTGCAGTTTCCTATAACTGGGGTCTCCGTTAACTCTCAGCCGTGTGTGTGTGTGTGTGTGTGTGTGTGTGTGTCTGTGTGCGTGCGTGTGCGCGCGCCTGTGCGTGCGTGTGTGCGTGTGCGTGTGCGCGTGTGTGTGTGTGTGTACGCCACTGCCCCATCGGTCTACAATCACAGGAGATGCAAAAGTAACAAAGGAACGCAGGATAGGGCAAACATCTTGCAAACTATGACCAGAAAGAGTAAAGTTCTCCACTAGCCTCTGGGGATATCTTTGCCAAGTGATTCTATGCAATTTTAGAAAGATCTTGCCGGAAATGTTGCTGGGACCACTCTGAACCATCGAGTTAGTTAAGGTAATAAGCCAGGACAGGAGGGCAGCAAAGAGCACCCACGGTGTGTCTCCTATGTATCAGGCCAAGGTGTACAGGCTTTAATTCTACTACACCACTTCATCTCACCATGGCTGACGTGGGATGACCTTATGCACCACCTTCATCCGTGAGTAAAAAGTTACTTCAGAATCACCTCCCTTAACAGAAAATAAATAAGTGCGGGGACATAAACATTCCTAGAATTCCTGCCACCATCACCCAACTCTTTATGCTCAGCACCCTTTTCATACGAACGGAAACATAGCTCTCAACGCTACTATTCCATTTCAGAGAGACCTCACTCACATCTAAATGCCTAAATGCACTGAAACTCCACCTCCACCTTGACAGCAGAGGGGAGCAGTTTCCCCACAAGCTAGCTGGCCTGCCACCTCAGCAAGCCCACGGGCCACCGGCCCACAAGAGCCCTGCGTGTCACCAAAAGGCAGTTCCCTTAACCAGTGACTACACGCATGCTCTCTGGAGATGGGCCAGCAAGCAGGGCCGCCGAGGTGACATCGGTGCACAGGCAAAAAGACCTACTACTGGGCATGCACCTGCCTCGGACCCCGCAGGCCAGCCAGGGTGCTCCCTGCGTGGGGCCTCGGATATGCCCCGCAGCTCACGCAGCCGCCACAGCGGGAACGGCCCAGGGGCAGAGCAGCCGGAGGGCCCTGGCCCGCACAGGTTCAAGAGCCCAGCCCGCCAACCACACCGTCCACACCCAGCAGACTCGTGCCACCTACGCAGGAGAAGTTCCCACCCAAGGCCACTCCTCTCAAGACCCAAACACACAGCTAACTCACATAAACAGACACAAGGAATTGAGACTTCTCTGAGAAGGACACAGAGGAATCAAACTGCACCTAGTGACAGAACGTTGACAAAAGTGAGACAACAGATTACATAGACAGACAGATGATTGATACATAGATTGGGTTGATATACATACATATAGGTGATAGATTAATTAGATAGATACACAGATGAGAGTAGATAGATGATAGATCATAGATAGATAGATAGGTAGATAGATAAAGGGATAGGTAGGTAGGTAGATAGGAGAGCATCATACTAAACAAAGCTATCTCTCGCTCAAGACCATCTACGTGCTCCCTTACAGGAGACTCACTTGAGATCCAAGGACACAGACAGACTAGAAGCCGAAGGGGCGGGGACAGGTACCCTACACAGGTGAAACTGAGAAACAAACAAACAAACAAACAAACAAACAAACAAACAAACGGATTCTGTCTGAGTCCCCAGAGACAGTCACTAGAAAATAGCCCTATCTGGCCACCGTGAATTCTTTTTGTTTGGTTTCAGCAGGGCCCAGCCATAGATTTAGTGGTGCAGCAACGCCCTTCTCATCGTCTCTCACCTCAACAACTGAATTGCGGTAATAATATGCGTCTGGGCCTTTGAAATCAGTGGCTTTTATGATGTTCACGAATGTAAAGAGGCAATAACCAGATACCGAGGGAAGTTTGGATGCTTAACCCAACACGTCACTCCACAGCACACTCTTTGCTCCCAACTGCTCCTGTCTAGAAACTGGTGTTCCTTTTTATTTGTCCCTCCCTCCTATCAGCGGCGATCACGCCGATGTCCCTCAAACATGGTGGTGAGCAAAGCACCAAGTTTACTTTTCTGTCGACAAGAGGCCCAGAGGAAGGATACTTGTGGTCTTCAGGGAGCACTTAGTCAGTGAATGTGGCTAAATACAGTCAGCAAGCGAGAAGGAGGTAAAAGAGGACAGAGGACAGAGATACGGGTTCAAGTCCCTGCACCACCATTTCCTGGTTTTGTAGGTGCACGCGGCTGACTCGACCTGCAAGTGTCTCGGTGAAAACCCAGTGCTCTCCCTACGGCCTAGTTACCTTGCAAGATTTTTGGAGGCATAATGTAGGGAAGTGACATAGCCTATGTTGTTGACTGTTCTTGTACATAAGGACAGAAGGGCAGACAAAAAGATGATTGATTCATAGATAGATAGATAGATAGATAGATAGACAGATAGATAGAGAGATAGATAGAGAGACAGAGAGATAGAGAGAGAGATATAGGTACATATCAATTAATAAAAGCTATTGCTCATAAACCAGGAGAGTAATGGTGAAAGCACATAGCGAAACTACAAACAAAAAAGAAGAATGAAAAATCCAGTTTAAAAAGTGCAGCAAGCAGCCATAAGAAGAAAACAAATCCTACCATTTGCAATGATGTGGACGGAGCTAGACGGTATTATGCTCAGTGAAATAAGCCAGGCGGAGAAAGACAAGTACCAAATGATTTCACTCGTGTGTGGAGTATAACAACAAAGAAAAACTGAAGGAGAAAAACAGCAGCAGACTCACAGAACCCGAGAGTGGACTAACAGTTACCAAAGGGAAAGGGACTGGGGAGGGTGGGTGGGGAGGGAGGGAGGGATAGGGGCGGGGAGAAAGAAAGGGGGCATCAGGATTAGCATGTAGAATGTGTGGGGCGGGGGGAGCATGGGGAGGGCTGTACAACCCAGAGAAGACAAGTAGTGATTCTACAGCATCTTACTACACGCTGATGGACAGCGACTGTAACGGGGTGTGTCGGGGGGACATGGTGAAGGGGTCTACAGCATCCAAACTACACTGATGGACAGTGACTGTAAGAGGTTTTCGCGGGGGACTTGGTGAAGGGGGGAGCCTGGTAAACGTAATGTTCTTCACGTGACTGTAGATGAATGATGACAAAAAGAATTTAAGAAGTGCAATAAGGGCACAGCTCTGAATCATCAGAATAAAAGGACAGGCTTTGAGTGCTCCAAACAAAAGACACAGGGTTAAAAGAAGGGATGAAAGCTCAAGACCACCTACGTGCTCCCTTACAGGGTGGGGACAGGTACCCTACACAAGTGAAACTGAAAAAACAAACAATCAAACAAATGGATTCTGTCTGAGTCCCCAGAGACAGCCACTAGAAAATAGCCCTATCTGGCCACCGTGAATTCTTTTTGTTTGGTTTCAGCAGTGCCCAGCCATAGATTTAGTGGTGCAGCAACGTCCTTCTCATCTTCTCTCACCTCAGTATGCGTCTGGGCCTTTGAAATCAGTGGCTTTTATGATGTTCACGAATGTAAAGAAGTAATAGCCACATAAAGAGGGAAGTTTGGACACTCAAATAAACACGTCAGTCCACAACACACTCTTTGCTCCCAACTGCTCCTGTCTAGAAATGGGGTGTTCCTTTTTGTTTGTCCCTCCCTCCGATCAGCGGCGATCACGCCGTCTTTATACTCATGTGTGGAGTATCACAACAAAGAAAAACTGAAGGAAAAAAACAGCAGCAGACTCACAGAACCCGAGAGTGGACTCACAGTTACCAAAGGGAAAGGGGCTGGGCAGGGTGGGTGGGAAGGGAGGGATAAGGGCGGGGAGAAAGAAAGGGGGCATCAGGATTAGCATGTATAACGTGTGGGGTGGGGGGAGCATGGGGAGGGCTGTACAACCCAGAGAAGACAAGTAGTGATTCTACAGCATCTTACTACACGCTGATGGTCAGCGACTGTAACGGGGTTTTTGGGGGGGACTTGGTGATCATCATGTTCTTCACGTGACTGTAGATGAATGATAACAAAAAAAATTTTTTAAGTGCAATAAGGACACAGCTCTCAATTGTCAGAATAAAAGGACAGGCTCTGAGGGCTCCAATCAAAAGACACAGGGTTAAAAGAAGGGATGAAAACTCAAGACCACCTACGTGCTCCCTTACAGGAGACTCACTTGAGATCCAAGGACGAAGACAAACCAGAAGTTGAGGGGGTGGGGACAGGTACCCTAGACAAGTGAAACTGAAAAGAAAAAAAAAAAAAGAAGAAGAAGAAAAAAGATGTGCTGCTGGGATTAAAGACGGCGGCTCACGTGAGAGGGGAGGCGGAAACCTCCTCCCAAAACCAAAACCACATACATACGTACTATATGGAAATAGAACAACTACACCAAATCCTGGAAGAGCAGCAGGGAAGAACGCTGCTGCGGCAGGCTGTCACCTCGAGGAGAAGTGTGACGTACAGCCCCGGAGATGTGCTCTGGGAGCACGAACCTACCGTACACGTGCTGCGCTCTGGAGGATCGGTGGGCTTGGAAAGCAGAGACAGGCGGAAGACTTCGAGAGACTTGAGATTCCAGCCACTTGTGGGACAACACAGGGATCCACATCCGGCCGCTGTGGGACAAAAGAAAGGCGGACAGTCTGAGAGACTTCCTGACAGCGAGAGAACTGCTAAAGGGGCAAGGCTTCCGCAGGGCTTGCCGCTCAGGAGAAAGGACAGGTGCGCCAAACTGCCCGGGTGCACTCTGCCCGGCAGGCGGGGGAGCTTTCAGGAGCTCCGGGCGCTCCATCCCCCTTACCGTGCTGTGACTGGCACACGGCCTGCCTCCCCGCCGGCACCGGCCTGCAAAACGGCCGCCCCCACCTACGGCAGCTTCTCCCTGCGTGCTCCGCAAACTGGCCCCGGCAGTGGAGACGGGCACTGCGGTCGGGAAGCAGGAAAGACCTCTTTCCTCCCGGCGGGGGTGGGCACCGGCACCTCTCCCCTGGGACCCCTGCCACCCCACCCCCCACCCACCCCAAGGGCTGAGCATCTCCAGAGAGTAAAGCTTCTGGGAGCTAGAGGGCGCCACCTACAAATATGAACCTTCAAAGGAACCTGGTAACTGGACTCAAATCAATCTTCCTGAGAAAGAGATCTCAAAATAAACACCAGGAGCATGCTCAGGGAGCTACAGAAAATATAACTGCCCCTGTCTCTCGAGCGCAATTCTCTCTCTCTCTGTCTCTCTCTGTCTCTCTCTGTCTCTCTCTCTCTCTCTCTCTCTGTCTCTGTCTCTGTCTCTGTCTCTCTCTCTCTCTCTCTCTCTCTCCCGGGAGCGCTGCTGAGGCCCTGTTCCGAGAGGGGTGCTGCGACAGCCCAGCAGGAACGGCACAGCTCTCGGGTCCACCCCGGCCGGTGCCAGGACAGTCCCACACGGGCTCTGACTGAACTGCAAACGGGGGACGCCGCTCGTCTTAACTCCGCAGGAAAGACAACAGTGCCGCATGCTAGCCTCCCCGTCAATGGCTAGAGGCTACGTGGCTCCACCGATACCAGGTGACGTCAACACCCCGGGCTTCATCTCCTTGGCGATCTTTTTTCCCTATGACCCTTGAAAGCAGCACATGGAAAGATACAACCTACCAGTCTCCACACCGCCTCACCTCTCAGTTTTACGCCAGATGTTCCCGCATCACAGCTTCTCCTCTTCGTTCCCGTTTTCTCGGCTGGTTGGTGTTCTGGGGAAAAAAAAAAAAAAAAAATTAGTCAGATTTGGAATGAAGTGGTAGGGGGTTTCGTAAGATTCTGTTTGACCACCATCAGTAGAACCAAAAGACATCCTTCAGTATGGGAGAATATACTCACCGATGACATATCTGATAAGGCGTTGCCATCCAAAACATGTATCAAGAGCTCACGAACCTCAACACACAAAAAGCAAATGAATCCAGTTACAAAATGGGCAGAGGCTCTCAACAGACACTTCTCCACAGAAGCAATTTCAGGTGGCCGGCAGGCACATGGAAAAGACGCTCCACATCGCTAACCATCAGAGAAATGCACACTAAAACCACAACGGGGTATCACCTCACACCAGTTAGGATGGCCACCACCCAAAAGACAGACAACAACAGATGTCGGCGAGGGTGTGGAGAAAGGGGAACCCTCCTACACTGCCGGTGGGAATGTCAGTCAGCTCAACCATTGTGGAAAGCGGTATGGAGGTTCCCCCAAAAACCAAAGAACAGAAATGCCATTTGACCCAGGAATTCCTCTCCTAGGAATTTACCCTAAGAGTGCAGGAGCCCAGTTTGAAAGAGACAGATGCACCCCTATGTTGATCACAGCACTACTTACAATACCCAAGAAAGGGAAGCAACCTAAGTGTCCATCGGGAGATGAAGGGATAAAGAAGAGGTGGTACATACACACTACGGAATATCACTCAGCCATAGGAAGAAAACAAATCCTACCACCATTTGCAACAACACGGACGGAGCTAGAGGGTGTTATGCTCAGTGAAATAAGCCAGGTGGAGAAAGACAAGTATCCAAGGATTTCACTCCTCTGTGAGGTATGAGAACAAAGCAAAAACGGGAAGGAACAAAACAGCAGCAGACTCACAGAACCCAAGAATGGACTAACAGTTACCAAAGGGAAAGGGACCTGGGAGGACGGGTGGGGAGGGAGCGATAAGGGGGTAAAGGGGGCATTACGATCCGCACACATAATGTAGGGGGTGGGGGGCCACAGGGATTGCAGTGTAACACACAGAAGACAGGTAGTGATTCCATAGCATCTTACTACATTGATGGACAGCGACTGTAATGGGGTGCGGGGAGCGGACTTGATAATGGGGGGGAGTCTAGTAACCACAATGTTGCTCATGTAATTGTACTCTAATGGTAACAACAAAAAAATCACAATGAGCTATCACCTCACAGCATTCAGAATGGCTAGTTCCCCAAAAAAACAAGAAATAACAAGTTATTTATGAGGATGTGGACAAAAGGGAACCGTCATGCACTGTTTGTGACCATGTAAATTGGTGCAGCTACTATGGAAAACAGTGTGGTGGTTCCTACCTATATTAATAGCGGTTTCATATGACCCAGCGTTCTTTTTCATACACAGCAGTGTAACTCCTTTCAGGATACTGGACCTGTTTCCAATGCATACACCACCAAGCAATTCTTGAACACCAGCAGGGTGTCTGAGAACTCAATGCTGAGGCTATCTGCCCAGAGACAACACCAGATTCTACAGGGTAAGGTTTCTATCCTCAAGACTGCCCTCCTCCCCAGCTCCAGAGCCTGGTTGCAAGCCCCACGCAATTAGCTTGTGCTTCCCACCTGCAGGCTAAGATTGCGGGTTCCAACAACTTCCCCTTTAGGTCTGCCCAAGTTGCTAAGGTGCCTCAGAATCTCAGAAGAACACTCACGTTTAACAAAGAGTACCATAAAGGACACAACAGCCGGATGAACACACACATATGGCAAGGTCCCAAATAAAAGAGCTTCTATCCTCCTGGGGTGCTTGGGGCCTGGCCTGGTGGCATGTGCAGGCCACCTGGTTCCCCAGGCATGGAAGCTCTGACAGAGAAACAGGAGATGAGAGAGATGTGCTCTTCTCTTAGGGTTTTGTGAGGGCTTCACTGCAGAGTCATGACTGACTAAATCACTGGCCATTGCTGATTCAGCCTCCAGCCCTCATCCCTTTCCTCTTCCCTGGGGGCTGAGGGCTAATAATTTCCATCCTCTAATCACAAGCTTGGTGCCCCTGGCAACCAGCCTCTAACCTAGGATAGGGCCCCAAAGCCTCTGCATTAACCTAACAAGACACCCATTGGACAGTTATGGCTCAGAAGGATTTTCAGGAATTGTGCACGAGGAGCAAAAATACCTAGGAAATGTATTTTGGTCATCTCAATTACCAAATATTTACTTATCATCAGTCATATCACAACAGGTGTCCCCACATACCCATAATGCCTGCAGGGACCTCCCTCTCCCCAAGACGAGGCACAGAGCTTCCCACTTCCACCATAATTTCCTTCACAGTCATGACATTGATCTGCACCAAGGACGATCCCTTTCAGGAGGATAAAGTGAAGGCTTCCGGCATAATGCCAAGGCCAAGGAGGCCCTCCTCCCCAGGGACACGGGGCAGAGAGATGGGAGAAATGGCTTCAGGAGTCTGTTTTCCTGTCAGCCGCTCTCCACTCCCCCAGCCTCAGCTGTCACCTCACCACCCAGCCTGACACACAGGGGCTTGCGAAGAAAAAAATCCTGGAGTCAGAGCAGCTGAACAGCTGCCGTGTGTGCTCAGCTTTGCAATGCGAGGGGTTCCACTCCTCTCGGGGTTCAGACTGGAAAAACCCGACAGGGAAGATGAGGTGGTCCAGCGACTCCCTGTTGCCACGTCGAATGGGGCAGTGCAAGCTCCACTTCCGCTGGAGATGCTTCCTGGCTGTCTCTGAGCACTTGCAAGGCAGCACGAGAGGGTGTAGTTAGGGGGAAAATTCCCAAATCTAGAATTTTAATTTCCTGAGTATGATGACTAGACTTTCTGCTGCTCTGACTACACTGGAGAACAAAGAATGTCTAAGCAGCAGGTTCCACTTCTGAGAGACAGCACCCACGTTACCCGTTCGCTGCTGCCTCTGGTGACCAAGATGAGGACTAGCTGGATGTTACTAGGAAGTTTTGACTGTCAAAACAAAAGTGCAAATTTTGGAGACACCTTCTCAATCCACTCTCTGCATTTGCAGTGAGACAAAGCACAGAAATGGGATGAGGCTCATGACACTGTGAAATATACTCAGCCTAGAAAAAGCCCACTTTATACTTTAACTTCATCTACATGCTGTTCTGCTTCTTCCAGCCCCTCTATCAATTAAGGAACCTAGTAACCAGGATGGGAGGTAGACCTCCAAAGTGTAAGTGAACCTAGGGGGATAAAAAAATGCTGAGATCTGCACTCCCCAACTTCGAGCTCTACCATAAAGCCATAGTAATCAAGACAGTTTGGTACTGGCACAAGAGCAGAGCCACAGACCAATGGAACAGACTAGAGAATCCAGACATTAACCCAGACATATATGGTCAATTAATATTTGATAAAGGAGCCATGGACATACAGTGGCAAAATGACAGTCTCTTCAACAGGTGGTGCTGGCAAAACTGGACCATTGTCTAACCCCATATACAAAAGTAAACTCAAAATGGATCAAAGACCTGAATGTAAGTCACGAAACCCTTAAACTCTTGGAAGAAAACATAGGCAAAAACCTCTTAGACATAAACATGAGTGACCTCTTCTTGAACATATCTCCCCGGGCAAGGAAAACAACAGCAAAAATGAGTAAGTGGGACTATATTAAGCTGAAAAGCTTCTGTACAGCAAAAGACACCATCAATAGAACAGAAAGGAACCCTACATACAGTATGGGAGAATATATTTGAAAATGACAGATCCGATAAAGGCTTGACATCCAGAATATATAAAGAGCTCACACGCCTCAACAAACAAAAAACAAATAACCCAATTTAAAAAATGGGCAGAGGAACTGAACAGACAGTTCTCCAAAAAAGAAATACAGATGGCCAACAGACACATGAAAAGATGCTCCACATCGCTAATTATCAGAGAAATGCAAATTAAAACTACAATGAGGTATCACCTCACACCAGTAAGGATGGCTGCCATCCAAAAGACAAACAACAACAAATGTTGGCGAGGCTGTGGAGAAAGGGGAACCCTCCTACACTGCTGCTGGGAATGTAAGTTAGTTCAACCATTGTGGAAAGCAGTATGGAGGTACATCAAAATGCTCAAAACAGACTTACCATTTGACCCAGGAATTTCACTCCTAGGAATTTACCCTAAGAATGCAGCAATCAAGTATGAGAAAGATCAGTGCACCCCTATGTTTATCACAGCACTATTTACAGTAGCCAAGAATTGGAAGCAACCTGAATGTCCATCGATAGATGAATGGATAAAGAAGATGTGGTACATATACACAATGGAATACTACTCAGCCATAAGAAAAGGGAAAATCCAACCATTTGCAGCAACATGGATGGAGCTGGAGGGTATTATGCTCAGTGAAACAAGCCAAGTGGAGAAAGAGAAATACCAAATGATTTCACTTATCTGTGGAATATAAGAACAAAGGAAAAACTGAAGGAACAAAACAGCAGCAGAATCACAGAACTCAAGAATGGACTAACAGGTACCAAAGGGAAAGGGACTGGGGAGGAGGGGTGGGTAGGGAGGGATAAGGGGGGGGGGGGGAGGAGTAGGGGGGTATTAAGATTAGCATGCATGGGGGGGGGGTGTGGGAGAAAAGGGAGGGCTGTACAGCACAGAGAAGGCAAGTAGTGATTCTACAACATTTTGCTCTGCTGATGGACAGTGACTGTAAAGGGGTTTATAGGGGAGACCTGGTATAGGGGAGAGCCTAGTAAACATAATATTCGTCATGTAAGTGTAGATTAGTGATACCAAAAACAAAACAAAAAAACAAAAAAAAAAAGGGCAGTTCCTGTGTGGTAACCGCCAATCAGTTCTACACAAGGGTATAAAGGGCATATAAAAGTGTAGGCAAAGGGTCTGTTTGTGTTTATACAGAGGATCAAAGCCTAATTGGGCTACCCCGAAAATGAACTAAGATACGATATGAAAAAGAACTTCCAACATCAGCACTCTCTGGAAGACTCATGCCGAAAGATGATCATCAAAAAACCCCAACAAAGATCCACGCACTGCTACAGCTGTAGATGCACTCATCCCACCAGTTCCTGGACTTGCCATGGGAATGAAGGAGACATCTAAGCTGGCCTGTGCATACGGTAAAACAACAAATTTGACTGGATCTATACTGTTGGAACTCAACCAAGAATTAGGAGAAGTGCAAATTGTAGCGCTCCAAAATCTTACAACTACAGACTATTTACTGTTAAAAGAACATAAGGGATGTGAACATTCCCCAGGAATGGATTGTTTTAATCTGTCTGATTTCTCTCAGACTGTTCAAGTTCAGTTGGACAATATCCACCACATCATAGATAAGTTTTCACAAATGCCTAAGGTGCCTAACTGGTTTTCTCGGTTTCACTGGAGATGGCTGGTAATTACAGGTATGCTTTGGTTATGTAACTATACTCCTATTATGTTAACGTGTGTGCGCAATTTAAGTAGTAGCTTAAAACCTATACATGCTGAAGTTACTCTACAAGAAGATATGTCAAAGAAATAATCAATCTTCCCATGTTTTCTTCCGCCTGCTACTTCTATAGCTTTTCTTCTTCCTTCCTAATTACAACCCTTAAATAGAATTCGTGCCTCATATCAAATTTACCGAGTATCATAATTCTTCCAAGTGGTAAAGATACCTCAAGACAGATGCTGGGCATAGAAGCTACAGGGCATAACCATGCAAAGAAATAGAAAGCTAACCATTTCAAACAATAAGGCTTCTCTCTCACTTACCAACTCTACATTTCCCTGTATGGCCCCGGAAGATGACTGGTTAGCCAGAGACGGGTAAGATTCCTCAAGGGAGGAACAACCTAAGACAGGCACAGTCGCAGGGGGGTCATCAGGTGAGAAATTGGGGATCAACAGAGGTGAGGCTTAGAACCTCACCCCACCGTTCTGAGAGAAATCTTCTGCATACGTGGATGTTTTATTGCCCTGGTCTAGCTTGGATTAACACATAGTCTACAGGCACACACCTGATCATCTACATTTGCCCTCTTACAACACTAAACTATGTTTTCTACCTTTATTTTGTATCTACCTTCCACTTCAGCATTTTACTAAAAATAATAATAATAATAAAGAGAGAAATGTGGTATCCACATATAAATCAAGTATAAAAACCAAATGAGTATTCATATTTGAACTGACTGTTTATAGTTCATAATGCATGAGCAAAACCGAAAGTTTCTGTGATGACTGCCCTTGTACTGTTCACTATGTAACTTATTCACTATGTAAGAATTTGTTCTCCATGTAAGAACTTGTTTGTTATGCCTCAGAAGATTGGAGACTGACGAAAATTAGGCTTGGGGTGGATTAATGATTGTGCATTGAGCATTGACTCCCCTATACAGAATTTTATTGTCCTTAACAACCATTTGATCAATAAATATGAGAGATGCCCTCACAGAAAAAAAAAAAAAAAAAAAAAGGACAAGACTTCCAATGGTAAAATAAATAAGTAACCGGGATGTAATGGATAGCGTAAGGAATATAGTCAAGATATTGTAACAGCTTGGTAGGGCGATAGCTGGAACCTAGAATTATGTATATAAATGTTTTATCACTGTGTTGTACACTTGAAACTAACGTAATGTAATACTGTGCGTCAACTACCCTTCAATAAAAAATAATAAACTAAAAAAATAAATAAAATAAAAATAAAAATAAAAATAAAAAGTAGAGTTTAAAAAAAAAACGTAAAGGATGAACAGTCGGGATCGGGAATGGACAGGCTGACTGCTGAGAGGAGGCGAGGTCGCCCCGCAAGCTTCCAGCTTGGCTGACGGGCAGGAACGGCGACGCCATCGAGACCGAGAGTCTAAAGGAGAAGCATTTTAAAAATAAAAAGTGTTTCCCAGTTTATACTCTGCTGTGTTATTCACGTACGAGACACAGGCCCCCAAAACTAGATCAGAGAGAAAATCTGGGCAGCCAGGCCCAGTCAGAATGCGGGATGTGGCTATGCTGAGACCCGGTGGTCCCCGACCTACGCTTTCTGTGAGAAGCAAAGAAAGAACCTGCCCGCTAGCTAGGACGGCAAGTCATGGGGTCTGCGCCCTCCTCAGAAGTCAGCCGCCTGGCTGGCCATGGCCGAGAAGGCATGCCTGGCTCCCGGTGTCCCAGAGAAGCTGGGAACGCCCGGGAAAGGGCGGGCCGTGCCCCGGGCAGCCTCTGGGTGGCTCCGCGCCGGGCCGTGAGCAGGCCCTGGCCTCCGGGAGCGCGGGGGGGCGGGCGGGGGGGTGGGGGTGGGGGGCAAGGCACTTGCCGCCCGCCGCACCCCGGGTGCCGAGAACATGCAGAGCCGGCACCCGGGCGGGCTGAGCTCCGACAGACGCGGGCACTGCAGCCCTCGACGGTCCGCACGGTGGCCTCGTCGGTCCGAACACCCGCACGGCCCTCAGCGGGCAGTCCCGGGGGCTAGGGATTCTACTGGGGTTGGCCTTGGGGCCGCGCCGTGGCCTTGGCCCAGGGTCTCCTCTGGGCGGGGCCGGTGTGCTTAAGGCAGTGGGGGGGGGGGGGGGGAGGGGGCTTGGTGATGCGGCCCCTGGGTGACGTCACAGCGGCCCAGGCCGCTTTGTGATGCGTCCCCTGGCTGACATACATACCAGGCTCGCCCTAGCTGGGCAGCTCAGTGCGTGCTTGGCCTGAGAAGGAGTTAGTGGCAAAGGAGACCCTCTCCCTAGCTTCAGACCCTTTCCTCGGATCGTTTGGCGCACACCACAACCCATTTTCCCGTGTGGACAGTTTCCTCCTTCCTAAGGTTCGTGCCCCACCCCGCCCGCCGCCTCCCCAGCCCCACCTTCTTCGCCCGCCGGTCCTTCCCGTCCCCGGGACGCTGGCCCCTACCCCTCCTGCCAGGGAGCACCCTGCACCTGCCCGCTGCCCTGGTCACAGGCTGTTCCACTGGGGATCCTGTGCCTTTAGCGGCTGGCTTTTCCCACTTTTCCCAACAGAGTTCCCACTTCCACGGGGAGCAGTCCTGGGCCTCTGGACCATCCTAGGCTCCCAGCAGACGGCTGGAGAGAGACCACCCAGACGAGCTCCTCCTCTGCAGGGCACACGGGCACCACTACCAGCCCGCCTCGAGGTGTCCTGCCTCTGTGAAACCGCCATCCAGAGTCAGCCAACAGACAAGGCCATGGGCAGCGCCACCGCCGGCCTCCTGCGCGCCTCAGACAACCACCGCGCGGGCGGTCGTCGTCTGGTCTCCCCTGGCCCCATACGATGCCGTGGGAGGCACAGACGACGGCCTCGGCCCTACCCGCAAGGCGGACGACGACCCGATGGGCACGCCACCGCCTTCGGGAAAGGCACCCACAACTGCCCCCTGGCCACGGACAAGTGCGTGGGCTGCACAGGCGCCAGCCTGAAGGCTGATGCTCAGGACGACGAGCCCATGGACACGACGCCACCCTCCATGGCCGTCATCTTCCGGTCGCCCCCGGCCCCGCACGGGGCCGTGGGCAGCACCACCTTCGGCCCGAGGGCCGGCGATGACGACCGGGACGAGCCCATGGACACGACGCCACCCTCCATGGCCGTCATCTTCCGGTCGCCCCCGGCCGCGCACGGGGCCGTGGGCAGCTCCACCTTCGGCCCGAAGGGCGGCGATGACGACCGGGACGAGCCCATGGACACGACGCCACCCTCCATGGCTGTCATCTTCCGGTCGCCCCCGGCCCCGCACGGGGCCGTGGGCAGCACCCCGGCGATGACGCCCGGGACGAGCCCATGGACACGACGCCACCCTCCATGGCCGTCATCTTCCGGTCGCCCCCGGCCGCGCACGGGGCCGTGGGCAGCTCCACCTTCGGCCCGAGGGCCGGCGATGATGCCGGGGACGAGCCCATGGACACGACGCCACCCTCCATGGCCGTCATCTTCCGGTCGCCCCCGGCCCCGCACGGGGCCGTGGGCAGCACCACCGCCGGCCTCCTGTGTGCCTCCGACAACCACCGCGCGGGCGGTCGTCGTCTGGTCTCCCCTGGCCCCATACGATGCCGTGGGAGGCACATGCCGTGGGAGGCACAGACGACGGCCTCGGCCCTACCCGTAAGTCAGCCTCGGACCCGATGGGCACGCCGCCGCCCTCGGGAAAGGCACCTACAACTGCCCCCCCGGCCCCAGGCAAGGCCCAGGGCAGCACAAGCGCCCGCCCGAAGGCTGACGCTGACGCTCAAGACGAGCCGATGGGACACGACACCCCCCTCGATGGCCGTCATCTTCCGGCCCCCCCCCCCCCAGCCCCACACGAGGCCGTGGGCAGCGGCACCGCCGGCCTCCCCTGGCCCCACACGATGCCGTGGGAGGCACAGACGACGGCCTCGGACCGGTACCCGCAAGTCGGACTAGGACCCGATGGGCACGCCTCCGCCATCGGGAAAGGCACCTACTCGTCCCCCCGGGCCCCAGATGACGCAGTGGGCAGCACAGGCGCCGGCCCGAAGGCTCACTCTGACTCTCAAGGCGAGCCAATGGACACGACGCCACCGTCGCTCGCCGTCATCTTCCGGTCCCCACCGGGCCCCACACCAGGCCGTGGGCATCACCACCGCCGGCCTCCTGCGCACCTCAGACACCCACCGCGCGGGCGGTCATCGTCCGGTCTGCCCTGGACCCACACGATGCCGTGGGAGGCACAGACGACGGCCTCGGCCCTACCCCCAAGTCGGACGATGACCCGATGGGCCCGCCACCACCCTCGGGAAAGGCACCTACAACTGATCCCCGGCCCCAGACAAGGCCATGGGCAGGACAAGCGCCGGCCTTAAGGCCGACGCTGACGCTCAAGACGAACCAGTGGACACGACGCCACCCTGGCTGGCCGTGATCTTGCGGTCTCCCCCGGCGCCACACGAGGCCGTGGGCAGCACCACCGCCGGCCCGAAGGCCGACGATGACGCTCGGGTCGAGCCGATGGACACGACGCCACCCTCGGTGGCCGTCATCTTCCGGTCCCCACCGGCCTCGCACGAGGCCGTGGGCGGCGCCACCGCCGGCCTCCTGTGCACCTCAGACACCCACCGCGCGGGCGGTCATCCTCCGGTCAGCCCTGGACCCACACGATGCCGCGGGAGGCACAGCCGACGGCCTCGGCCCTACCCCTAACTCGGCCTCCGACCCGGTGGACACGCCACAGCCCTTGCCAACGGCACCTACAGGCCTCCCCCGGCTCCAGACAAGGCCTATGTCCTCCTATCCATTTAACAAAGTCTTTCCCACAGTATGTGCGTATATTATATATTCACACTAAACCCTGCTCTTGCTAGTATGCCTCTGCTCTGTTTACTCTTTGACTCGGCGACAGAGGAAGAACACACATACATGAGTGATAGTGTTCTGAGCCACACTTAACTACGCAACGTGTTCCGTGCCCCAGCGACTGGGATGTGGAAGTAGCCGCGTTTTATGACTGTGCGTGCTCACCGCGAGGTCTGCGTGCTGAGCGTTTAATGGATGACAACCCAGGGGGAGGCAAGTCCAGAGGAAGGAGACCGGGTTGGCTTATGTGGCCCCTTCCCTCTCCTCTCCCACTGCTCTGAGCTCACTGGGGGCTAGGGAATCCCTGCTGTGACACAGGCAACCTCTCTCATCATTTTGGTTTTTAAACATGTTTAATTCTGTATGTGTGTGCCTTGTGTAACTTAAGACTTTGGCCGATCATCCTCACACACTCCCACTTCCCCACGAGAGAACGGATTTGGCATCCAGGTCCTCGAGGCTGGAGGAACGACAGAAGGAAGTGCTTCTGCCTGCTGTGTGATTATTGAAAATGTAAGCTTACTTAGAATTTACCAAGTAGCTTAGTAATATCAGAAAAGGTCCTCTTTAATGACCGCCTGGCCTGACTCTAACCTAAACTGCTAACATGTCAAGCCACGTTGAGTTACAACTGTGCCCACTTCTCGCTGACCCTAGAGTCTGCAGGGTCTCCACCAGACTCAATACACGCAGAATTCCTAACCTGTGGAGACCACGTTCTAGTTGGAGGGGAGGAAAGAGACAATGAACATCTGTAAGTTTTCCGGTAGCTTAGCCGGTAACAAACACTATGAAGAATGAAAAGCAGGATATGGAGGACTGAGATTGTAGGCAGAGAGAAGCAGGGCTTTCAAAATAAACAGTGGACAGGGTAAGCCTCACCAGGGAGGTGGGACTTGAACAGTCTAGAAGGAGGTGACAGAACCAGGTATCTGAGGGAAAAGCATTCCATACAATGGGATAAATTACTGAAAAAGCCAAGAGGAGGGATGCTTGTGGTCTTCAGGGAGCAGTCAGTCAACAAATGCGGCTAGAATACCGTCAGCAAGGAGGGCAAAGAGGACCGGGGACAGAGATATGGGTTGAAGTCCCCGCACCACCATCGACTAGTTTTGTAGTCACACGCTGTTGACTCGATGTGCAAATGTCTCGGTGAACCCAGTGCTGTCTGTCTCTAGGGCCTAGTTACCTTGCAGGCTTTTGGAAACATAAGTAGGGAAGTGACATATAAGCCATCTTGTGAACTGTTCTGTACATAAAGACAGATGGGTAGACAAAAACATGATGATAGATAGATAGGACAGATAGACAGATAGATAGATGATAGATTAGATAGGATAGATGACAGGTATAGATAGATTGAATATATGATTGATAGATAGATAGATAGATAGATAGACAGACAGACAGACAGACAGACAGACAGACAGACAGATAGATAGCCAGCCATGTTAGATAGCCGTGTTGTTAACTGTTTGTAAGGCTGGGGGCACTGATGGGAGGAGCGAGCACGTCGGACACTGATGATGTGCCAATGTCTCCGGCTGCTGCCCCCTCCCACGTGGGACACTGATGATGGGCCGAAGTTCTTGGCTGTTGCCCCCTCCCAACCTGAAAAATATGCCTTGGGCTAGCCAATCCTCGTGCTGCTGTAAATCTAAGCTCTGCCTCCCCCTACCTTCTCGAAAATCTCGCTGCCTGCCTGTCTACTTAAGTGTGAATTCCCCAGCCTCCATTTCTATAGACCGGGGAAATCTCGCCCGGGTATTTGCGTTCAAATAAACTACCGGGCCCTTTGTTGCCTCCCTTCACCTGCTTATTTCAGCTAGAATTTATCTTACACTGTTCTGTACATAAGGATAGATGGGTAGACAAAAAGATGACAACAGGTAGGTGACAGACAGGTGACAGATGATAGATTAGAAATAGATACATTAGATAGATGATAGATATTCATAGGTTAGACGAACAGATTGACAGAGATCACAGATAGATAAGACATATATAGATGACGGATGATAGACTAGATAGGATAGATGATATAGGTAGGTTACGTTAGAAAGACAGATGATAAGATATTGATAGATTAGATAGAGAATAGATAGATGATAGATAGATACAGAGTTATGAACTGAATTTTTGGGCCCTCACCTCACCATCTTCTGCTCCTCCTAACCCCCCGCCGCCACCACCACACACACACACACACACACACACACACACACACACACACAAGTTCATATTTGAATTGAGTCAGGGTTGAAGCCCTAACCCCCACTGTCATGGTCTTGGGAGGTGGGGCCTTTGGAGGTAATTTGGTTCGGAAGCTATCATCATGAGGGTGTGGGTGGAGCTGCCATTATGCAATCAGTGCTATTAAGAGGAACAGAGGACAGAGCTTTCTCCCTCGACCCTGTGAGGACACAGCAGGGATGCGGCCGTATGCAAGCCAGAAGAAGGGACCTCACCAGGAACTGAACCTGCCTTGGTCTTGGACTTCTGCTTCCAGAATGGTGAGAAATCAGTGTCTATGGATGAAGCCCCCACTCAATGACACTCTGGTTATCAGCTTGAGTAGACTAACATAGATATGTAGGTAAACAGAGACGCACTTAAGACGATGGATGGAGAGAGCCTACGCATAGATATCTGTGCTTAGGTGTCTGCATAGGTATCTGTGTCCAACCACCTCTGCACTTTGAAGTCCGCTCCCTATGGGGGGCACGCCAGGAGCACAACTTATGCGCGTTTCTTTTTTAAAGTGCGGGCTGCAGTTTCCTATAACTGGGGTCTCCGTTAACTCTCAGCCGTGTGTGTGTGTGTGTGTGTGTGTGTGTGTGTCTGTGTGCGTGCGTGTGCGCGCGCCTGTGCGTGCGTGTGTGCGTGTGCGTGTGCGCGTGTGTGTGTGTGTGTGTACGCCACTGCCCCATCGGTCTACAATCACAGGAGATGCAAAAGTAACAAAGGAACGCAGGATAGGGCAAACATCTTGCAAACTATGACCAGAAAGAGTAAAGTTCTCCACTAGCCTCTGGGGATATCTTTGCCAAGTGATTCTATGCAATTTTAGAAAGATCTTGCCGGAAATGTTGCTGGGACCACTCTGAACCATCGAGTTAGTTAAGGTAATAAGCCAGGACAGGAGGGCAGCAAAGAGCACCCACGGTGTGTCTCCTATGTATCAGGCCAAGGTGTACAGGCTTTAATTCTACTACACCACTTCATCTCACCATGGCTGACGTGGGATGACCTTATGCACCACCTTCATCCGTGAGTAAAAAGTTACTTCAGAATCACCTCCCTTAACAGAAAATAAATAAGTGCGGGGACATAAACATTCCTAGAATTCCTGCCACCATCACCCAACTCTTTATGCTCAGCACCCTTTTCATACGAACGGAAACATAGCTCTCAACGCTACTATTCCATTTCAGAGAGACCTCACTCACATCTAAATGCCTAAATGCACTGAAACTCCACCTCCACCTTGACAGCAGAGGGGAGCAGTTTCCCCACAAGCTAGCTGGCCTGCCACCTCAGCAAGCCCACGGGCCACCGGCCCACAAGAGCCCTGCGTGTCACCAAAAGGCAGTTCCCTTAACCAGTGACTACACGCATGCTCTCTGGAGATGGGCCAGCAAGCAGGGCCGCCGAGGTGACATCGGTGCACAGGCAAAAAGACCTACTACTGGGCATGCACCTGCCTCGGACCCCGCAGGCCAGCCAGGGTGCTCCCTGCGTGGGGCCTCGGATATGCCCCGCAGCTCACGCAGCCGCCACAGCGGGAACGGCCCAGGGGCAGAGCAGCCGGAGGGCCCTGGCCCGCACAGGTTCAAGAGCCCAGCCCGCCAACCACACCGTCCACACCCAGCAGACTCGTGCCACCTACGCAGGAGAAGTTCCCACCCAAGGCCACTCCTCTCAAGACCCAAACACACAGCTAACTCACATAAACAGACACAAGGAATTGAGACTTCTCTGAGAAGGACACAGAGGAATCAAACTGCACCTAGTGACAGAACGTTGACAAAAGTGAGACAACAGATTACATAGACAGACAGATGATTGATACATAGATTGGGTTGATATACATACATATAGGTGATAGATTAATTAGATAGATACACAGATGAGAGTAGATAGATGATAGATCATAGATAGATAGATAGGTAGATAGATAAAGGGATAGGTAGGTAGGTAGATAGGAGAGCATCATACTAAACAAAGCTATCTCTCGCTCAAGACCATCTACGTGCTCCCTTACAGGAGACTCACTTGAGATCCAAGGACACAGACAGACTAGAAGCCGAAGGGGCGGGGACAGGTACCCTACACAGGTGAAACTGAGAAACAAACAAACAAACAAACAAACAAACAAACAAACGGATTCTGTCTGAGTCCCCAGAGACAGTCACTAGAAAATAGCCCTATCTGGCCACCGTGAATTCTTTTTGTTTGGTTTCAGCAGGGCCCAGCCATAGATTTAGTGGTGCAGCAACGCCCTTCTCATCGTCTCTCACCTCAACAACTGAATTGCGGTAATAATATGCGTCTGGGCCTTTGAAATCAGTGGCTTTTATGATGTTCACGAATGTAAAGAGGCAATAACCAGATACCGAGGGAAGTTTGGATGCTTAACCCAACACGTCACTCCACAGCACACTCTTTGCTCCCAACTGCTCCTGTCTAGAAACTGGTGTTCCTTTTTATTTGTCCCTCCCTCCTATCAGCGGCGATCACGCCGATGTCCCTCAAACATGGTGGTGAGCAAAGCACCAAGTTTACTTTTCTGTCGACAAGAGGCCCAGAGGAAGGATACTTGTGGTCTTCAGGGAGCACTTAGTCAGTGAATGTGGCTAAATACAGTCAGCAAGCGAGAAGGAGGTAAAAGAGGACAGAGGACAGAGATACGGGTTCAAGTCCCTGCACCACCATTTCCTGGTTTTGTAGGTGCACGCGGCTGACTCGACCTGCAAGTGTCTCGGTGAAAACCCAGTGCTCTCCCTACGGCCTAGTTACCTTGCAAGATTTTTGGAGGCATAATGTAGGGAAGTGACATAGCCTATGTTGTTGACTGTTCTTGTACATACGGACAGAAGGGCAGACAAAAAGATGATTGATTCATAGATAGATAGATAGATAGATAGATAGATAGATAGATAGATAGATAGACAGATAGATAGAGAGATAGATAGAGAGACAGAGAGATAGAGAGAGAGATATAGGTACATATCAATTAATAAAAGCTATTGCTCATAAACCAGGAGAGTAATGGTGAAAGCACATAGCGAAACTACAAACAAAAAAGAAGAATGAAAAATCCAGTTTAAAAAGTGCAGCAAGCAGCCATAAGAAGAAAACAAATCCTACCATTTGCAATGATGTGGACGGAGCTAGACGGTATTATGCTCAGTGAAATAAGCCAGGCGGAGAAAGACAAGTACCAAATGATTTCACTCGTGTGTGGAGTATAACAACAAAGAAAAACTGAAGGAGAAAAACAGCAGCAGACTCACAGAACCCGAGAGTGGACTAACAGTTACCAAAGGGAAAGGGACTGGGGAGGGTGGGTGGGGAGGGAGGGAGGGATAGGGGCGGGGAGAAAGAAAGGGGGCATCAGGATTAGCATGTAGAATGTGTGGGGCGGGGGGAGCATGGGGAGGGCTGTACAACCCAGAGAAGACAAGTAGTGATTCTACAGCATCTTACTACACGCTGATGGACAGCGACTGTAACGGGGTGTGTCGGGGGGACATGGTGAAGGGGTCTACAGCATCCAAACTACACTGATGGACAGTGACTGTAAGAGGTTTTCGCGGGGGACTTGGTGAAGGGGGGAGCCTGGTAAACGTAATGTTCTTCACGTGACTGTAGATGAATGATGACAAAAAGAATTTAAGAAGTGCAATAAGGGCACAGCTCTGAATCATCAGAATAAAAGGACAGGCTTTGAGTGCTCCAAACAAAAGACACAGGGTTAAAAGAAGGGATGAAAGCTCAAGACCACCTACGTGCTCCCTTACAGGGTGGGGACAGGTACCCTACACAAGTGAAACTGAAAAAACAAACAATCAAACAAATGGATTCTGTCTGAGTCCCCAGAGACAGCCACTAGAAAATAGCCCTATCTGGCCACCGTGAATTCTTTTTGTTTGGTTTCAGCAGTGCCCAGCCATAGATTTAGTGGTGCAGCAACGTCCTTCTCATCTTCTCTCACCTCAGTATGCGTCTGGGCCTTTGAAATCAGTGGCTTTTATGATGTTCACGAATGTAAAGAAGTAATAGCCACATAAAGAGGGAAGTTTGGACACTCAAATAAACACGTCAGTCCACAACACACTCTTTGCTCCCAACTGCTCCTGTCTAGAAATGGGGTGTTCCTTTTTGTTTGTCCCTCCCTCCGATCAGCGGCGATCACGCCGTCTTTATACTCATGTGTGGAGTATCACAACAAAGAAAAACTGAAGGAAAAAAACAGCAGCAGACTCACAGAACCCGAGAGTGGACTCACAGTTACCAAAGGGAAAGGGGCTGGGCAGGGTGGGTGGGAAGGGAGGGATAAGGGCGGGGAGAAAGAAAGGGGGCATCAGGATTAGCATGTATAACGTGTGGGGTGGGGGGAGCATGGGGAGGGCTGTACAACCCAGAGAAGACAAGTAGTGATTCTACAGCATCTTACTACACGCTGATGGTCAGCGACTGTAACGGGGTTTTTGGGGGGGACTTGGTGATCATCATGTTCTTCACGTGACTGTAGATGAATGATAACAAAAAAAATTTTTTAAGTGCAATAAGGACACAGCTCTCAATTGTCAGAATAAAAGGACAGGCTCTGAGGGCTCCAATCAAAAGACACAGGGTTAAAAGAAGGGATGAAAACTCAAGACCACCTACGTGCTCCCTTACAGGAGACTCACTTGAGATCCAAGGACGAAGACAAACCAGAAGTTGAGGGGGTGGGGACAGGTACCCTAGACAAGTGAAACTGAAAAGAAAAAAAAAAAAAGAAGAAGAAGAAAAAAGATGTGCTGCTGGGATTAAAGACGGCGGCTCACGTGAGAGGGGAGGCGGAAACCTCCTCCCAAAACCAAAACCACATACATACGTACTATATGGAAATAGAACAACTACACCAAATCCTGGAAGAGCAGCAGGGAAGAACGCTGCTGCGGCAGGCTGTCACCTCGAGGAGAAGTGTGACGTACAGCCCCGGAGATGTGCTCTGGGAGCACGAACCTACCGTACACGTGCTGCGCTCTGGAGGATCGGTGGGCTTGGAAAGCAGAGACAGGCGGAAGACTTCGAGAGACTTGAGATTCCAGCCACTTGTGGGACAACACAGGGATCCACATCCGGCCGCTGTGGGACAAAAGAAAGGCGGACAGTCTGAGAGACTTCCTGACAGCGAGAGAACTGCTAAAGGGGCAAGGCTTCCGCAGGGCTTGCCGCTCAGGAGAAAGGACAGGTGCGCCAAACTGCCCGGGTGCACTCTGCCCGGCAGGCGGGGGAGCTTTCAGGAGCTCCGGGCGCTCCATCCCCCTTACCGTGCTGTGACTGGCACACGGCCTGCCTCCCCGCCGGCACCGGCCTGCAAAACGGCCGCCCCCACCTACGGCAGCTTCTCCCTGCGTGCTCCGCAAACTGGCCCCGGCAGTGGAGACGGGCACTGCGGTCGGGAAGCAGGAAAGACCTCTTTCCTCCCGGCGGGGGTGGGCACCGGCACCTCTCCCCTGGGACCCCTGCCACCCCACCCCCCACCCACCCCAAGGGCTGAGCATCTCCAGAGAGTAAAGCTTCTGGGAGCTAGAGGGCGCCACCTACAAATATGAACCTTCAAAGGAACCTGGTAACTGGACTCAAATCAATCTTCCTGAGAAAGAGATCTCAAAATAAACACCAGGAGCATGCATTCTCTCTCTCTCTGTCTCTCTCTGTCTCTCTCTGTCTCTCTCTCTCTCTCTCTCTCTGTCTCTGTCTCTGTCTCTGTCTCTCTCTCTCTCTCTCTCTCTCTCCCGGGAGCGCTGCTGAGGCCCTGTTCCGAGAGGGGTGCTGCGACAGCCCAGCAGGAACGGCACAGCTCTCGGGTCCACCCCGGCCGGTGCCAGGACAGTCCCACACGGGCTCTGACTGAACTGCAAACGGGGGACGCCGCTCGTCTTAACTCCGCAGGAAAGACAACAGTGCCGCATGCTAGCCTCCCCGTCAATGGCTAGAGGCTACGTGGCTCCACCGATACCAGGTGACGTCAACACCCCGGGCTTCATCTCCTTGGCGATCTTTTTTCCCTATGACCCTTGAAAGCAGCACATGGAAAGATACAACCTACCAGTCTCCACACCGCCTCACCTCTCAGTTTTACGCCAGATGTTCCCGCATCACAGCTTCTCCTCTTCGTTCCCGTTTTCTCGGCTGGTTGGTGTTCTGGGGAAAAAAAAAAAAAAAAAATTAGTCAGATTTGGAATGAAGTGGTAGGGGGTTTCGTAAGATTCTGTTTGACCACCATCAGTAGAACCAAAAGACATCCTTCAGTATGGGAGAATATACTCACCGATGACATATCTGATAAGGCGTTGCCATCCAAAACATGTATCAAGAGCTCACGAACCTCAACACACAAAAAGCAAATGAATCCAGTTACAAAATGGGCAGAGGCTCTCAACAGACACTTCTCCACAGAAGCAATTTCAGGTGGCCGGCAGGCACATGGAAAAGACGCTCCACATCGCTAACCATCAGAGAAATGCACACTAAAACCACAACGGGGTATCACCTCACACCAGTTAGGATGGCCACCACCCAAAAGACAGACAACAACAGATGTCGGCGAGGGTGTGGAGAAAGGGGAACCCTCCTACACTGCTGGTGGGAATGTCAGTCAGCTCAACCATTGTGGAAAGCGGTATGGAGGTTCCCCCAAAAACCAAAGAACAGAAATGCCATTTGACCCAGGAATTCCTCTCCTAGGAATTTACCCTAAGAGTGCAGGAGCCCAGTTTGAAAGAGACAGATGCACCCCTATGTTGATCACAGCACTACTTACAATACCCAAGAAAGGGAAGCAACCTAAGTGTCCATCGGGAGATGAAGGGATAAAGAAGAGGTGGTACATACACACTACGGAATATCACTCAGCCATAGGAAGAAAACAAATCCTACCACCATTTGCAACAACACGGACGGAGCTAGAGGGTGTTATGCTCAGTGAAATAAGCCAGGTGGAGAAAGACAAGTATCCAAGGATTTCACTCCTCTGTGAGGTATGAGAACAAAGCAAAAACGGGAAGGAACAAAACAGCAGCAGACTCACAGAACCCAAGAATGGACTAACAGTTACCAAAGGGAAAGGGACCTGGGAGGACGGGTGGGGAGGGAGCGATAAGGGGGTAAAGGGGGCATTACGATCCGCACACATAATGTAGGGGGTGGGGGGCCACAGGGATTGCAGTGTAACACACAGAAGACAGGTAGTGATTCCATAGCATCTTACTACATTGATGGACAGCGACTGTAATGGGGTGCGGGGAGCGGACTTGATAATGGGGGGGAGTCTAGTAACCACAATGTTGCTCATGTAATTGCACTCTAATGGTAACAACAAAAAAATCACAATGAGCTATCACCTCACAGCATTCAGAATGGCTAGTTCCCCAAAAAAACAAGAAATAACAAGTTATTTATGAGGATGTGGACAAAAGGGAACCGTCATGCACTGTTTGTGACCATGTAAATTGGTGCAGCTACTATGGAAAACAGTGTGGTGGTTCCTACCTATATTAATAGCGGTTTCATATGACCCAGCGTTCTTTTTCATACACAGCAGTGTAACTCCTTTCAGGATACTGGACCTGTTTCCAATGCATACACCACCAAGCAATTCTTGAACACCAGCAGGGTGTCTGAGAACTCAATGCTGAGGCTATCTGCCCAGAGACAACACCAGATTCTACAGGGTAAGGTTTCTATCCTCAAGACTGCCCTCCTCCCCAGCTCCAGAGCCTGGTTGCAAGCCCCACGCAATTAGCTTGTGCTTCCCACCTGCAGGCTAAGATTGCGGGTTCCAACAACTTCCCCTTTAGGTCTGCCCAAGTTGCTAAGGTGCCTCAGAATCTCAGAAGAACACTCACGTTTAACAAAGAGTACCATAAAGGACACAACAGCCGGATGAACACACACATATGGCAAGGTCCCAAATAAAAGAGCTTCTATCCTCCTGGGGTGCTTGGGGCCTGGCCTGGTGGCATGTGCAGGCCACCTGGTTCCCCAGGCATGGAAGCTCTGACAGAGAAACAGGAGATGAGAGAGATGTGCTCTTCTCTTAGGGTTGTGTGAGGGCTTCACTGCAGAGTCATGACTGACTAAATCACTGGCCATTGCTGATTCAGCCTCCAGCCCTCATCCCTTTCCTCTTCCCTGGGGGCTGAGGGCTAATAATTTCAATCCTCTAATCACAAGCTTGGTGCCCCTGGCAACCAGCCTCTAACCTAGGATAGGGCCCCAAAGCCTCTGCATTAACCTAACAAGACACCCATTGGACAGTTATGGCTCAGAAGGATCTTCAGGAATTGTGCACGAGGAGCAAAAATACCTAGGAAATGTATTTTGGTCATCTCAATTACCAAATATTTACTTATCATCAGTCATATCACAACAGGTGTCCCCACATACCCATAATGCCTGCAGGGACCTCCCTCTCCCCAAGACGAGGCACAGAGCTTCCCACTTCCACCATAATTTCCTTCACAGTCATGACATTGATCTGCACCAAGGACGATCCCTTTCAGGAGGATAAAGTGAAGGCTTCCGGCATAATGCCAAGGCCAAGGAGGCCCTCCTCCCCAGGGACACGGGGCAGAGAGATGGGAGAAATGGCTTCAGGAGTCTGTTTTCCTGTCAGCCGCTCTCCACTCCCCCAGCCTCAGCTGTCACCTCACCACCCAGCCTGACACACAGGGGCTTGCGAAGAAAAAAATCCTGGAGTCAGAGCAGCTGAACAGCTGCCGTGTGTGCTCAGCTTTGCAATGCGAGGGGTTCCACTCCTCTCGGGGTTCAGACTGGAAAAACCCGACAGGGAAGATGAGGTGGTCCAGCGACTCCCTGTTGCCACGTCGAATGGGGCAGTGCAAGCTCCACTTCCGCTGGAGATGCTTCCTGGCTGTCTCTGAGCACTTGCAAGGCAGCACGAGAGGGTGTAGTTAGGGGGAAAATTCCCAAATCTAGAATTTTAATTTCCTGAGTATGATGACTAGACTTTCTGCTGCTCTGACTACACTGGAGAACAAAGAATGTCTAAGCAGCAGGTTCCACTTCTGAGAGACAGCACCCACGTTACCCGTTCGCTGCTGCCTCTGGTGACCAAGATGAGGACTAGCTGGATGTTACCAGGAAGTTTTGACTGTCAAAACAAAAGTGCAAACTTTGGAGACACCTTCTCAATCCACTCTCTGCATTTGCAGTGAGACAAAGCACAGAAATGGGATGAGGGTCATGACACTGTGAAATATACTCAGCCTAGAAAAAGCCCACTTTATACTTTAACTTCATCTACATGCTGTTCTGCTTCTTCCAGCCCCTCTATCAATTAAGGAACCTTGTAACCAGGATGGGAGGTAGACCTCCAAAGTGTAAGTGAACCTAGGGGGATAAAAAATGCTGAGATCTGCACTCCCCAACTTCAAGCTCTACTATAAAGCCATAGTAATCAAGACAGTTTGGTACTGGCACAAGAGCAGAGCCACAGACCAATGGAACAGACTAGAGAATCCAGACATTAACCCAGACATATATGGTCAATTAATATTTGATAAAGGAGCCATGGACATACAGTGGCAAAATGACAGTCTCTTCAACAGGTGGTGCTGGCAAAACTGGACAGCTACATGTAGGAGAATGAAACTGGACCATTGTCTAACCCCATATACAAAAGTAAACTCAAAATGGATCAAAGACCTGAATGTAAGTCACGAAACCCTAAAACTCTTGGAAGAAAACATAGGCAAAAACCTCTTAGACATAAACATGAGTGACCTCTTCTTGAACATATCTCCCCGGGCAAGGAAAACAACAGCAAAAATGAGTAAGTGGGACTATATTAAGCTGAAAAGCTTCTGTACAGCAAAAGACACCATCAATAGAACAGAAAGGAACCCTACATACAGTATGGGAGAATATATTTGAAAATGACAGATCCGATAAAGGCTTGACATCCAGAATATATAAAGAGCTCACACGCCTCAACAAACAAAAAACAAATAACCCAATTTAAAAAATGGGCAGAGGAACTGAACAGACAGTTCTCCAAAAAAGAAATACAGATGGCCAACAGACACATGAAAAGATGCTCCACATCGCTAATTATCAGAGAAATGCAAATTAAAACTACAATGAGGTATCACCTCACACCAGTAAGGATGGCTGCCATCCAAAAGACAAACAACAACAAATGTTGGCGAGGCTGTGGAGAAAGGGGAACCCTCCTACACTGCTGCTGGGAATGTAAGTTAGTTCAACCATTGTGGAAAGCAGTATGGAGGTACATCAAAATGCTCAAAACAGACTTACCATTTGACCCAGGAATTTCACTCCTAGGAATTTACCCTAAGAATGCAGCAATCAAGTATGAGAAAGATCAGTGCACCCCTATGTTTATCACAGCACTATTTACAGTAGCCAAGAATTGGAAGCAACCTGAATGTCCATCGATAGATGAATGGATAAAGAAGATGTGGTACATATACACAATGGAATACTACTCAGCCATAAGAAAAGGGAAAATCCAACCATTTGCAGCAACATGGATGGAGCTGGAGGGTATTATGCTCAGTGAAACAAGCCAAGTGGAGAAAGAGAAATACCAAATGATTTCACTTATCTGTGGAATATAAGAACAAAGGAAAAACTGAAGGAACAAAACAGCAGCAGAATCACAGAACTCAAGAATGGACTAACAGGTACCAAAGGGAAAGGGACTGGGGAGGAGGGGTGGGTAGGGAGGGATAAGGGGGGGGGGGGGGAGGAGTAGGGGGGTATTAAGATTAGCATGCATGGGGGGGGGTGTGGGAGAAAAGGGAGGGCTGTACAGCACAGAGAAGGCAAGTAGTGATTCTACAACATTTTGCTCTGCTGATGGACAGTGACTGTAAAGGGGTTTATAGGGGAGACCTGGTATAGGGGAGAGCCTAGTAAACATAATATTCGTCATGTAAGTGTAGATTAGTGATACCAAAAACAAAACAAAAAAACAAAAAAAAAAGGGCAGTTCCTGTGTGGTAACCGCCAATCAGTTCTACACAAGGGTATAAAGGGCATATAAAAGTGTAGGCAAAGGGTCTGTTTGTGTTTATACAGAGGATCAAAGCCTAATTGGGCTACCCCGAAAATGAACTAAGATACGATATGAAAAAGAACTTCCAACATCAGCACTCTCTGGAAGACTCATGCCGAAAGATGATCATCAAAAAACCCCAACAAAGATCCACGCACTGCTACAGCTGTAGATGCACTCATCCCACCAGTTCCTGGACTTGCCATGGGAATGAAGGAGACATCTAAGCTGGCCTGTGCATACGGTAAAACAACAAATTTGACTGGATCTATACTGTTGGAACTCAACCAAGAATTAGGAGAAGTGCAAATTGTAGCGCTCCAAAATCTTACAACTACAGACTATTTACTGTTAAAAGAACATAAGGGATGTGAACATTCCCCAGGAATGGATTGTTTTAATCTGTCTGATTTCTCTCAGACTGTTCAAGTTCAGTTGGACAATATCCACCACATCATAGATAAGTTTTCACAAATGCCTAAGGTGCCTAACTGGTTTTCTCGGTTTCACTGGAGATGGCTGGTAATTACAGGTATGCTTTGGTTATGTAACTATACTCCTATTATGTTAACGTGTGTGCGCAATTTAAGTAGTAGCTTAAAACCTATACATGCTGAAGTTACTCTACAAGAAGATATGTCAAAGAAATAATCAATCTTCCCATGTTTTCTTCCGCCTGCTACTTCTATAGCTTTTCTTCTTCCTTCCTAATTACAACCCTTAAATAGAATTCGTGCCTCATATCAAATTTACCGAGTATCATAATTCTTCCAAGTGGTAAAGATACCTCAAGACAGATGCTGGGCATAGAAGCTACAGGGCATAACCATGCAAAGAAATAGAAAGCTAACCATTTCAAACAATAAGGCTTCTCTCTCACTTACCAACTCTACATTTCCCTGTATGGCCCCGGAAGATGACTGGTTAGCCAGAGACGGGTAAGATTCCTCAAGGGAGGACCAACCTAAGACAGGCACAGTCGCAGGGGGGTCATCAGGTGAGAAATTGGGGATCAACAGAGGTGAGGCTTAGAACCTCACCCCACCGTTCTGAGAGAAATCTTCTGCATACGTGGATGTTTTATTGCCCTGGTCTAGCTTGGATTAACACATAGTCTACAGGCACACACCTGATCATCTACATTTGCCCTCTTACAACACTAAACTATGTTTTCTACCTTTATTTTGTATCTACCTTCCACTTCAGCATTTTACTAAAAATAATAATAATAATAAAGAGAGAAATGTGGTATCCACATATAAATCAAGTATAAAAACCAAATGAGTATTCATATTTGAACTGACTGTTTAGAGTTCATAATGCATGAGCAAAACCGAAAGTTTCTGTGATGACTGCCCTTGTACTGTTCACTATGTAACTTATTCACTATGTAAGAATTTGTTCTCCATGTAAGAACTTGTTTGTTATGCCTCAGAAGATTGGAGACTGACGAAAATTAGGCTTGGGGTGGATTAATGATTGTGCATTGAGCATTGACTCCCCTATACAGAATTTTATTGTCCTTAACAACCATTTGATCAATAAATATGAGAGATGCCCTCACAGAAAAAAAAAAAAAAAAAAAAAGGACAAGACTTCCAATGGTAAAATAAATAAGTAACCGGGATGTAATGGATAGCGTAAGGAATATAGTCAAGATATTGTAACAGCTTGGTAGGGCGATAGCTGGAACCTAGAATTATGTATATAAATGTTTTATCACTGTGTTGTACACTTGAAACTAACGTAATGTAATACTGTGCGTCAACTACCCTTCAATAAAAAATAATAAACTAAAAAAATAAATAAAATAAAAATAAAAATAAAAATAAAAAGTAGAGTTTAAAAAAAAAACGTAAAGGATGAACAGTCGGGATCGGGAATGGACAGGCTGACTGCTGAGAGGAGGCGAGGTCGCCCCGCAAGCTTCCAGCTTGGCTGACGGGCAGGAACGGCGACGCCATCGAGACCGAGAGTCTAAAGGAGAAGCATTTTAAAAATAAAAAGTGTTTCCCAGTTTATACTCTGCTGTGTTATTCACGTACGAGACACAGGCCCCCAAAACTAGATCAGAGAGAAAATCTGGGCAGCCAGGCCCAGTCAGAATGCGGGATGTGGCTATGCTGAGACCCGGTGGTCCCCGACCTACGCTTTCTGTGAGAAGCAAAGAAAGAACCTGCCCGCTAGCTAGGACGGCAAGTCATGGGGTCTGCGCCCTCCTCAGAAGTCAGCCGCCTGGCTGGCCATGGCCGAGAAGGCATGCCTGGCTCCCGGTGTCCCAGAGAAGCTGGGAACGCCCGGGAAAGGGCGGGCCGTGCCCCGGGCAGCCTCTGGGTGGCTCCGCGCCGGGCCGTGAGCAGGCCCTGGCCTCCGGGAGCGCGGGGGGGGCGGGCGGGGGGGTGGGGGTGGGGGGCAAGGCACTTGCCGCCCGCCGCACCCCGGGTGCCGAGAACATGCAGAGCCGGCACCCGGGCGGGCTGAGCTCCGACAGACGCGGGCACTGCAGCCCTCGACGGTCCGCACGGTGGCCTCGTCGGTCCGAACACCCGCACGGCCCTCAGCGGGCAGTCCCGGGGGCTAGGGATTCTACTGGGGTTGGCCTTGGGGCCGCGCCGTGGCCTTGGCCCAGGGTCTCCTCTGGGCGGGGCCGGTGTGCTTAAGGCAGTGGGGGGGGGGGGGGGGAGGGGGCTTGGTGATGCGGCCCCTGGGTGACGTCACAGCGGCCCAGGCCGCTTTGTGATGCGTCCCCTGGCTGACATACATACCAGGCTCGCCCTAGCTGGGCAGCTCAGTGCGTGCTTGGCCTGAGAAGGAGTTAGTGGCAAAGGAGACCCTCTCCCTAGCTTCAGACCCTTTCCTCGGATCGTTTGGCGCACACCACAACCCATTTTCCCGTGTGGACAGTTTCCTCCTTCCTAAGGTTCGTGCCCCACCCCGCCCGCCGCCTCCCCAGCCCCACCTTCTTCGCCCGCCGGTCCTTCCCGTCCCCGGGACGCTGGCCCCTACCCCTCCTGCCAGGGAGCACCCTGCACCTGCCCGCTGCCCTGGTCACAGGCTGTTCCACTGGGGATCCTGTGCCTTTAGCGGCTGGCTTTTCCCACTTTTCCCAACAGAGTTCCCACTTCCACGGGGAGCAGTCCTGGGCCTCTGGACCATCCTAGGCTCCCAGCAGACGGCTGGAGAGAGACCACCCAGACGAGCTCCTCCTCTGCAGGGCACACGGGCACCACTACCAGCCCGCCTCGAGGTGTCCTGCCTCTGTGAAACCGCCATCCAGAGTCAGCCAACAGACAAGGCCATGGGCAGCGCCACCGCCGGCCTCCTGCGCGCCTCAGACAACCACCGCGCGGGCGGTCGTCGTCTGGTCTCCCCTGGCCCCATACGATGCCGTGGGAGGCACAGACGACGGCCTCGGCCCTACCCGCAAGGCGGACGACGACCCGATGGGCACGCCACCGCCTTCGGGAAAGGCACCCACAACTGCCCCCTGGCCACGGACAAGTCCGTGGGCTGCACAGGCGCCAGCCTGAAGGCTGATGCTCAGGACGACGAGCCCATGGACACGACACCACCCTCCATGGCCGTCATCTTCCGGTCGCCCCCGGCCGCACACGGGGCCGTGGGCAGCTCCACCTTCGGCCCGAGGGGCGGCGATGACGACCGGGACGAGCCCATGGACACGACGCCACCCTCCATGGCCGTCATCTTCCGGTCGCCCCCGGCCGCGCACGGGGCCGTGGGCAGCTCCACCTTCGGCCCGAAGGGCGGCGATGACGACCGGGACGAGCCCATGGACACGACGCCACCCTCCATGGCCGTCATCTTCCGGTCGCCCCCGGCCCCGCACGGGGCCGTGGGCAGCACCACCTTCGGCCCGAGGGCCGGCGATGACGCCCGGGACGAGCCCATGGACACGACGCCACCCTCCATGGCCGTCATCTTCCGGTCGCCCCCGGCCGCGCACGGGGCCGTGGGCAGCTCCACCTTCGGCCCGAGGGCCGGCGATGACGCCGGGGACGAGCCCATGGACACGACGCCACCCTCCATGGCCGTCATCTTCCGGTCGCCCCCGGCCCCGCACGGGGCCGTGGGCAGCACCACCGCCGGCCTCCTGTGTGCCTCCGACAACCACCGCGCGGGCGGTCGTCGTCTGGTCTCCCCTGGCCCCATACGATGCCGTGGGAGGCACAGACGACGGCCTCGGCCCTACCCGTAAGTCAGCCTCGGACCCGATGGGCACGCCGCCGCCCTCGGGAAAGGCACCTACAACTGCCCCCCCGGCCCCAGGCAAGGCCCAGGGCAGCACAAGCGCCCGCCCGAAGGCTGACGCTGACGCTCAAGACGAGCCGATGGGACACGACACCCCCCTCGATGGCCGTCATCTTCCGGCCCCCCCCCCCCCAGCCCCACACGAGGCCGTGGGCAGCGGCACCGCCGGCCTCCCCTGGCCCCACACGATGCCGTGGGAGGCACAGACGACGGCCTCGGACCGGTACCCGCAAGTCGGACTAGGACCCGATGGGCACGCCTCCGCCATCGGGAAAGGCACCTACTCGTCCCCCCGGGCCCCAGATGACGCAGTGGGCAGCACAGGCGCCGGCCCGAAGGCTCACTCTGACTCTCAAGGCGAGCCAATGGACACGACGCCACCGTCGCTCGCCGTCATCTTCCGGTCCCCACCGGGCCCCACACCAGGCCGTGGGCATCACCACCGCCGGCCTCCTGCGCACCTCAGACACCCACCGCGCGGGCGGTCATCGTCCGGTCTGCCCTGGACCCACACGATGCCGTGGGAGGCACAGACGACGGCCTCGGCCCTACCCCCAAGTCGGACGATGACCCGATGGGCCCGCCACCACCCTCGGGAAAGGCACCTACAACTGATCCCCGGCCCCAGACAAGGCCATGGGCAGGACAAGCGCCGGCCTTAAGGCCGACGCTGACGCTCAAGACGAACCAGTGGACACGACGCCACCCTGGCTGGCCGTGATCTTGCGGTCTCCCCCGGCGCCACACGAGGCCGTGGGCAGCACCACCGCCGGCCCGAAGGCCGACGATGACGCTCGGGTCGAGCCGATGGACACGACGCCACCCTCGGTGGCCGTCATCTTCCGGTCCCCACCGGCCTCGCACGAGGCCGTGGGCGGCGCCACCGCCGGCCTCCTGCGCACCTCAGACACCCACCGCGCGGGCGGTCATCCTCCGGTCAGCCCTGGACCCACACGATGCCGCGGGAGGCACAGCCGACGGCCTCGGCCCTACCCCTAACTCGGCCTCCGACCCGGTGGACACGCCACAGCCCTTGCCAACGGCACCTACAGGCCTCCCCCGGCTCCAGACAAGGCCTATGTCCTCCTATCCATTTAACAAAGTCTTTCCCACAGTATGTGCGTATATTATATATTCACACTAAACCCTGCTCTTGCTAGTATGCCTCTGCTCTGTTTACTCTTTGACTCGGCGACAGAGGAAGAACACACATACATGAGTGATAGTGTTCTGAGCCACACTTAACTACGCAACGTGTTCCGTGCCCCAGCGACTGGGATGTGGAAGTAGCCGCGTTTTATGACTGTGCGTGCTCACCGCGAGGTCTGCGTGCTGAGCGTTTAATGGATGACAACCCAGGGGGAGGCAAGTCCAGAGGAAGGAGACCGGGTTGGCTTATGTGGCCCCTTCCCTCTCCTCTCCCACTGCTCTGAGCTCACTGGGGGCTAGGGAATCCCTGCTGTGACACAGGCAACCTCTCTCATCATTTTGGTTTTTAAACATGTTTAATTCTGTATGTGTGTGCCTTGTGTAACTTAAGACTTTGGCCGATCATCCTCACACACTCCCACTTCCCCACGAGAGAACGGATTTGGCATCCAGGTCCTCGAGGCTGGAGGAACGACAGAAGGAAGTGCTTCTGCCTGCTGTGTGATTATTGAAAATGTAAGCTTACTTAGAATTTACCAAGTAGCTTAGTAATATCAGAAAAGGTCCTCTTTAATGACCGCCTGGCCTGACTCTAACCTAAACTGCTAACATGTCAAGCCACGTTGAGTTACAACTGTGCCCACTTCTCGCTGACCCTAGAGTCTGCAGGGTCTCCACCAGACTCAATACACGCAGAATTCCTAACCTGTGGAGACCACGTTCTAGTTGGAGGGGAGGAAAGAGACAATGAACATCTGTAAGTTTTCCGGTAGCTTAGCCGGTAACAAACACTATGAAGAATGAAAAGCAGGATATGGAGGACTGAGATTGTAGGCAGAGAGAAGCAGGGCTTTCAAAATAAACAGTGGACAGGGTAAGCCTCACCAGGGAGGTGGGACTTGAACAGTCTAGAAGGAGGTGACAGAACCAGGTATCTGAGGGAAAAGCATTCCATACAATGGGATAAATTACTGAAAAAGCCAAGAGGAGGGATGCTTGTGGTCTTCAGGGAGCAGTCAGTCAACAAATGCGGCTAGAATACCGTCAGCAAGGAGGGCAAAGAGGACCGGGGACAGAGATATGGGTTGAAGTCCCCGCACCACCATCGACTAGTTTTGTAGTCACACGCTGTTGACTCGATGTGCAAATGTCTCGGTGAACCCAGTGCTGTCTGTCTCTAGGGCCTAGTTACCTTGCAGGCTTTTGGAAACATAAGTAGGGAAGTGACATATAAGCCATCTTGTGAACTGTTCTGTACATAAAGACAGATGGGTAGACAAAAACATGATGATAGATAGATAGGACAGATAGACAGATAGATAGATGATAGATTAGATAGGATAGATGACAGGTATAGATAGATTGAATATATGATTGATAGATAGATAGATAGATAGACAGACAGACAGACAGACAGACAGACAGACAGACAGACAGATAGATAGCCAGCCATGTTAGATAGCCGTGTTGTTAACTGTTTGTAAGGCTGGGGGCACTGATGGGAGGAGCGAGCACGTCGGACACTGATGATGTGCCAATGTCTCCGGCTGCTGCCCCCTCCCACGTGGGACACTGATGATGGGCCGAAGTTCTTGGCTGTTGCCCCCTCCCAACCTGAAAAATATGCCTTGGGCTAGCCAATCCTCGTGCTGCTGTAAATCTAAGCTCTGCCTCCCCCTACCTTCTCGAAAATCTCGCTGCCTGCCTGTCTACTTAAGTGTGAATTCCCCAGCCTCCATTTCTATAGACCGGGGAAATCTCGCCCGGGTATTTGCGTTCAAATAAACTACCGGGCCCTTTGTTGCCTCCCTTCACCTGCTTATTTCAGCTAGAATTTATCTTACACTGTTCTGTACATAAGGATAGATGGGTAGACAAAAAGATGACAACAGGTAGGTGACAGACAGGTGACAGATGATAGATTAGAAATAGATACATTAGATAGATGATAGATATTCATAGGTTAGACGAACAGATTGACAGAGATCACAGATAGATAAGACATATATAGATGACGGATGATAGACTAGATAGGATAGATGATATAGGTAGGTTACGTTAGAAAGACAGATGATAAGATATTGATAGATTAGATAGAGAATAGATAGATGATAGATAGATACAGAGTTATGAACTGAATTTTTGGGCCCTCACCTCACCATCTTCTGCTCCTCCTAACCCCCCGCCGCCACCACCACACACACACACACACACACACACACACACACACACACACAAGTTCATATTTGAATTGAGTCAGGGTTGAAGCCCTAACCCCCACTGTCATGGTCTTGGGAGGTGGGGCCTTTGGAGGTAATTTGGTTCGGAAGCTATCATCATGAGGGTGTGGGTGGAGCTGCCATTATGCAATCAGTGCTATTAAGAGGAACAGAGGACAGAGCTTTCTCCCTCGACCCTGTGAGGACACAGCAGGGATGCGGCCGTATGCAAGCCAGAAGAAGGGACCTCACCAGGAACTGAACCTGCCTTGGTCTTGGACTTCTGCTTCCAGAATGGTGAGAAATCAGTGTCTATGGATGAAGCCCCCACTCAATGACACTCTGGTTATCAGCTTGAGTAGACTAACATAGATATGTAGGTAAACAGAGACGCACTTAAGACGATGGATGGAGAGAGCCTACGCATAGATATCTGTGCTTAGGTGTCTGCATAGGTATCTGTGTCCAACCACCTCTGCACTTTGAAGTCCGCTCCCTATGGGGGGCCAGGAGCACAACTTATGCGCGTTTCTTTTTTAAAGTGCGGGCTGCAGTTTCCTATAACTGGGGTCTCCGTTAACTCTCAGCCGTGTGTGTGTGTGTGTGTGTGTGTGTGTGTGTCTGTGTGCGTGCGTGTGCGCGCGCCTGTGCGTGCGTGTGTGCGTGTGCGTGTGCGCGTGTGTGTGTGTGTGTGTACGCCACTGCCCCATCGGTCTACAATCACAGGAGATGCAAAAGTAACAAAGGAACGCAGGATAGGGCAAACATCTTGCAAACTATGACCAGAAAGAGTAAAGTTCTCCACTAGCCTCTGGGGATATCTTTGCCAAGTGATTCTATGCAATTTTAGAAAGATCTTGCCGGAAATGTTGCTGGGACCACTCTGAACCATCGAGTTAGTTAAGGTAATAAGCCAGGACAGGAGGGCAGCAAAGAGCACCCACGGTGTGTCTCCTATGTATCAGGCCAAGGTGTACAGGCTTTAATTCTACTACACCACTTCATCTCACCATGGCTGACGTGGGATGACCTTATGCACCACCTTCATCCGTGAGTAAAAAGTTACTTCAGAATCACCTCCCTTAACAGAAAATAAATAAGTGCGGGGACATAAACATTCCTAGAATTCCTGCCACCATCACCCAACTCTTTATGCTCAGCACCCTTTTCATACGAACGGAAACATAGCTCTCAACGCTACTATTCCATTTCAGAGAGACCTCACTCACATCTAAATGCCTAAATGCACTGAAACTCCACCTCCACCTTGACAGCAGAGGGGAGCAGTTTCCCCACAAGCTAGCTGGCCTGCCACCTCAGCAAGCCCACGGGCCACCGGCCCACAAGAGCCCTGCGTGTCACCAAAAGGCAGTTCCCTTAACCAGTGACTACACGCATGCTCTCTGGAGATGGGCCAGCAAGCAGGGCCGCCGAGGTGACATCGGTGCACAGGCAAAAAGACCTACTACTGGGCATGCACCTGCCTCGGACCCCGCAGGCCAGCCAGGGTGCTCCCTGCGTGGGGCCTCGGATATGCCCCGCAGCTCACGCAGCCGCCACAGCGGGAACGGCCCAGGGGCAGAGCAGCCGGAGGGCCCTGGCCCGCACAGGTTCAAGAGCCCAGCCCGCCAACCACACCGTCCACACCCAGCAGACTCGTGCCACCTACGCAGGAGAAGTTCCCACCCAAGGCCACTCCTCTCAAGACCCAAACACACAGCTAACTCACATAAACAGACACAAGGAATTGAGACTTCTCTGAGAAGGACACAGAGGAATCAAACTGCACCTAGTGACAGAACGTTGACAAAAGTGAGACAACAGATTACATAGACAGACAGATGATTGATACATAGATTGGGTTGATATACATACATATAGGTGATAGATTAATTAGATAGATACACAGATGAGAGTAGATAGATGATAGATCATAGATAGATAGATAGGTAGATAGATAAAGGGATAGGTAGGTAGGTAGATAGGAGAGCATCATACTAAACAAAGCTATCTCTCGCTCAAGACCATCTACGTGCTCCCTTACAGGAGACTCACTTGAGATCCAAGGACACAGACAGACTAGAAGCCGAAGGGGCGGGGACAGGTACCCTACACAGGTGAAACTGAGAAACAAACAAACAAACAAACAAACAAACAAACAAACAAACGGATTCTGTCTGAGTCCCCAGAGACAGTCACTAGAAAATAGCCCTATCTGGCCACCGTGAATTCTTTTTGTTTGGTTTCAGCAGGGCCCAGCCATAGATTTAGTGGTGCAGCAACGCCCTTCTCATCGTCTCTCACCTCAACAACTGAATTGCGGTAATAATATGCGTCTGGGCCTTTGAAATCAGTGGCTTTTATGATGTTCACGAATGTAAAGAGGCAATAACCAGATACCGAGGGAAGTTTGGATGCTTAACCCAACACGTCACTCCACAGCACACTCTTTGCTCCCAACTGCTCCTGTCTAGAAACTGGTGTTCCTTTTTATTTGTCCCTCCCTCCTATCAGCGGCGATCACGCCGATGTCCCTCAAACATGGTGGTGAGCAAAGCACCAAGTTTACTTTTCTGTCGACAAGAGGCCCAGAGGAAGGATACTTGTGGTCTTCAGGGAGCACTTAGTCAGTGAATGTGGCTAAATACAGTCAGCAAGCGAGAAGGAGGTAAAAGAGGACAGAGGACAGAGATACGGGTTCAAGTCCCTGCACCACCATTTCCTGGTTTTGTAGGTGCACGCGGCTGACTCGACCTGCAAGTGTCTCGGTGAAAACCCAGTGCTCTCCCTACGGCCTAGTTACCTTGCAAGATTTTTGGAGGCATAATGTAGGGAAGTGACATAGCCTATGTTGTTGACTGTTCTTGTACATAAGGACAGAAGGGCAGACAAAAAGATGATTGATTCATAGATAGATAGATAGATAGATAGATAGACAGATAGATAGAGAGATAGATAGAGAGACAGAGAGATAGAGAGAGAGATATAGGTACATATCAATTAATAAAAGCTATTGCTCATAAACCAGGAGAGTAATGGTGAAAGCACATAGCGAAACTACAAACAAAAAAGAAGAATGAAAAATCCAGTTTAAAAAGTGCAGCAAGCAGCCATAAGAAGAAAACAAATCCTACCATTTGCAATGATGTGGACGGAGCTAGACGGTATTATGCTCAGTGAAATAAGCCAGGCGGAGAAAGACAAGTACCAAATGATTTCACTCGTGTGTGGAGTATAACAACAAAGAAAAACTGAAGGAGAAAAACAGCAGCAGACTCACAGAACCCGAGAGTGGACTAACAGTTACCAAAGGGAAAGGGACTGGGGAGGGTGGGTGGGGAGGGAGGGAGGGATAGGGGCGGGGAGAAAGAAAGGGGGCATCAGGATTAGCATGTAGAATGTGTGGGGCGGGGGGAGCATGGGGAGGGCTGTACAACCCAGAGAAGACAAGTAGTGATTCTACAGCATCTTACTACACGCTGATGGACAGCGACTGTAACGGGGTGTGTCGGGGGGACATGGTGAAGGGGTCTACAGCATCCAAACTACACTGATGGACAGTGACTGTAAGAGGTTTTCGCGGGGGACTTGGTGAAGGGGGGAGCCTGGTAAACGTAATGTTCTTCACGTGACTGTAGATGAATGATGACAAAAAGAATTTAAGAAGTGCAATAAGGGCACAGCTCTGAATCATCAGAATAAAAGGACAGGCTTTGAGTGCTCCAAACAAAAGACACAGGGTTAAAAGAAGGGATGAAAGCTCAAGACCACCTACGTGCTCCCTTACAGGGTGGGGACAGGTACCCTACACAAGTGAAACTGAAAAAACAAACAATCAAACAAATGGATTCTGTCTGAGTCCCCAGAGACAGCCACTAGAAAATAGCCCTATCTGGCCACCGTGAATTCTTTTTGTTTGGTTTCAGCAGTGCCCAGCCATAGATTTAGTGGTGCAGCAACGTCCTTCTCATCTTCTCTCACCTCAGTATGCGTCTGGGCCTTTGAAATCAGTGGCTTTTATGATGTTCACGAATGTAAAGAAGTAATAGCCACATAAAGAGGGAAGTTTGGACACTCAAATAAACACGTCAGTCCACAACACACTCTTTGCTCCCAACTGCTCCTGTCTAGAAATGGGGTGTTCCTTTTTGTTTGTCCCTCCCTCCGATCAGCGGCGATCACGCCGTCTTTATACTCATGTGTGGAGTATCACAACAAAGAAAAACTGAAGGAAAAAAACAGCAGCAGACTCACAGAACCCGAGAGTGGACTCACAGTTACCAAAGGGAAAGGGGCTGGGCAGGGTGGGTGGGAAGGGAGGGATAAGGGCGGGGAGAAAGAAAGGGGGCATCAGGATTAGCATGTATAACGTGTGGGGTGGGGGGAGCATGGGGAGGGCTGTACAACCCAGAGAAGACAAGTAGTGATTCTACAGCATCTTACTACACGCTGATGGTCAGCGACTGTAACGGGGTTTTTGGGGGGGACTTGGTGATCATCATGTTCTTCACGTGACTGTAGATGAATGATAACAAAAAAAATTTTTTAAGTGCAATAAGGACACAGCTCTCAATTGTCAGAATAAAAGGACAGGCTCTGAGGGCTCCAATCAAAAGACACAGGGTTAAAAGAAGGGATGAAAACTCAAGACCACCTACGTGCTCCCTTACAGGAGACTCACTTGAGATCCAAGGACGAAGACAAACCAGAAGTTGAGGGGGTGGGGACAGGTACCCTAGACAAGTGAAACTGAAAAGAAAAAAAAAAAAAGAAGAAGAAGAAAAAAGATGTGCTGCTGGGATTAAAGACGGCGGCTCACGTGAGAGGGGAGGCGGAAACCTCCTCCCAAAACCAAAACCACATACATACGTACTATATGGAAATAGAACAACTACACCAAATCCTGGAAGAGCAGCAGGGAAGAACGCTGCTGCGGCAGGCTGTCACCTCGAGGAGAAGTGTGACGTACAGCCCCGGAGATGTGCTCTGGGAGCACGAACCTACCGTACACGTGCTGCGCTCTGGAGGATCGGTGGGCTTGGAAAGCAGAGACAGGCGGAAGACTTCGAGAGACTTGAGATTCCAGCCACTTGTGGGACAACACAGGGATCCACATCCGGCCGCTGTGGGACAAAAGAAAGGCGGACAGTCTGAGAGACTTCCTGACAGCGAGAGAACTGCTAAAGGGGCAAGGCTTCCGCAGGGCTTGCCGCTCAGGAGAAAGGACAGGTGCGCCAAACTGCCCGGGTGCACTCTGCCCGGCAGGCGGGGGAGCTTTCAGGAGCTCCGGGCGCTCCATCCCCCTTACCGTGCTGTGACTGGCACACGGCCTGCCTCCCCGCCGGCACCGGCCTGCAAAACGGCCGCCCCCACCTACGGCAGCTTCTCCCTGCGTGCTCCGCAAACTGGCCCCGGCAGTGGAGACGGGCACTGCGGTCGGGAAGCAGGAAAGACCTCTTTCCTCCCGGCGGGGGTGGGCACCGGCACCTCTCCCCTGGGACCCCTGCCACCCCACCCCCCACCCACCCCAAGGGCTGAGCATCTCCAGAGAGTAAAGCTTCTGGGAGCTAGAGGGCGCCACCTACAAATATGAACCTTCAAAGGAACCTGGTAACTGGACTCAAATCAATCTTCCTGAGAAAGAGATCTCAAAATAAACACCAGGAGCATGCTCAGGGAGCTACAGAAAATATAACTGCCCCTGTCTCTCGAGCGCAATTCTCTCTCTCTCTGTCTCTCTCTGTCTCTCTCTGTCTCTCTCTCTCTCTCTCTCTCTGTCTCTGTCTCTGTCTCTGTCTCTCTCTCTCTCTCTCTCTCTCTCCCGGGAGCGCTGCTGAGGCCCTGTTCCGAGAGGGGTGCTGCGACAGCCCAGCAGGAACGGCACAGCTCTCGGGTCCACCCCGGCCGGTGCCAGGACAGTCCCACACGGGCTCTGACTGAACTGCAAACGGGGGACGCCGCTCGTCTTAACTCCGCAGGAAAGACAACAGTGCCGCATGCTAGCCTCCCCGTCAATGGCTAGAGGCTACGTGGCTCCACCGATACCAGGTGACGTCAACACCCCGGGCTTCATCTCCTTGGCGATCTTTTTTCCCTATGACCCTTGAAAGCAGCACATGGAAAGATACAACCTACCAGTCTCCACACCGCCTCACCTCTCAGTTTTACGCCAGATGTTCCCGCATCACAGCTTCTCCTCTTCGTTCCCGTTTTCTCGGCTGGTTGGTGTTCTGGGGAAAAAAAAAAAAAAAAAATTAGTCAGATTTGGAATGAAGTGGTAGGGGGTTTCGTAAGATTCTGTTTGACCACCATCAGTAGAACCAAAAGACATCCTTCAGTATGGGAGAATATACTCACCGATGACATATCTGATAAGGCGTTGCCATCCAAAACATGTATCAAGAGCTCACGAACCTCAACACACAAAAAGCAAATGAATCCAGTTACAAAATGGGCAGAGGCTCTCAACAGACACTTCTCCACAGAAGCAATTTCAGGTGGCCGGCAGGCACATGGAAAAGACGCTCCACATCGCTAACCATCAGAGAAATGCACACTAAAACCACAACGGGGTATCACCTCACACCAGTTAGGATGGCCACCACCCAAAAGACAGACAACAACAGATGTCGGCGAGGGTGTGGAGAAAGGGGAACCCTCCTACACTGCTGGTGGGAATGTCAGTCAGCTCAACCATTGTGGAAAGCGGTATGGAGGTTCCCCCAAAAACCAAAGAACAGAAATGCCATTTGACCCAGGAATTCCTCTCCTAGGAATTTACCCTAAGAGTGCAGGAGCCCAGTTTGAAAGAGACAGATGCACCCCTATGTTGATCACAGCACTACTTACAATACCCAAGAAAGGGAAGCAACCTAAGTGTCCATCGGGAGATGAAGGGATAAAGAAGAGGTGGTACATACACACTACGGAATATCACTCAGCCATAGGAAGAAAACAAATCCTACCACCATTTGCAACAACACGGACGGAGCTAGAGGGTGTTATGCTCAGTGAAATAAGCCAGGTGGAGAAAGACAAGTATCCAAGGATTTCACTCCTCTGTGAGGTATGAGAACAAAGCAAAAACGGGAAGGAACAAAACAGCAGCAGACTCACAGAACCCAAGAATGGACTAACAGTTACCAAAGGGAAAGGGACCTGGGAGGACGGGTGGGGAGGGAGCGATAAGGGGGTAAAGGGGGCATTACGATCCGCACACATAATGTAGGGGGTGGGGGGCCACAGGGATTGCAGTGTAACACACAGAAGACAGGTAGTGATTCCATAGCATCTTACTACATTGATGGACAGCGACTGTAATGGGGTGCGGGGAGCGGACTTGATAATGGGGGGGAGTCTAGTAACCACAATGTTGCTCATGTAATTGTACTCTAATGGTAACAACAAAAAAATCACAATGAGCTATCACCTCACAGCATTCAGAATGGCTAGTTCCCCAAAAAAACAAGAAATAACAAGTTATTTATGAGGATGTGGACAAAAGGGAACCGTCATGCACTGTTTGTGACCATGTAAATTGGTGCAGCTACTATGGAAAACAGTGTGGTGGTTCCTACCTATATTAATAGCGGTTTCATATGACCCAGCGTTCTTTTTCATACACAGCAGTGTAACTCCTTTCAGGATACTGGACCTGTTTCCAATGCATACACCACCAAGCAATTCTTGAACACCAGCAGGGTGTCTGAGAACTCAATGCTGAGGCTATCTGCCCAGAGACAACACCAGATTCTACAGGGTAAGGTTTCTATCCTCAAGACTGCCCTCCTCCCCAGCTCCAGAGCCTGGTTGCAAGCCCCACGCAATTAGCTTGTGCTTCCCACCTGCAGGCTAAGATTGCGGGTTCCAACAACTTCCCCTTTAGGTCTGCCCAAGTTGCTAAGGTGCCTCAGAATCTCAGAAGAACACTCACGTTTAACAAAGAGTACCATAAAGGACACAACAGCCGGATGAACACACACATATGGCAAGGTCCCAAATAAAAGAGCTTCTATCCTCCTGGGGTGCTTGGGGCCTGGCCTGGTGGCATGTGCAGGCCACCTGGTTCCCCAGGCATGGAAGCTCTGACAGAGAAACAGGAGATGAGAGAGATGTGCTCTTCTCTTAGGGTTTTGTGAGGGCTTCACTGCAGAGTCATGACTGACTAAATCACTGGCCATTGCTGATTCAGCCTCCAGCCCTCATCCCTTTCCTCTTCCCTGGGGGCTGAGGGCTAATAATTTCCATCCTCTAATCACAAGCTTGGTGCCCCTGGCAACCAGCCTCTAACCTAGGATAGGGCCCCAAAGCCTCTGCATTAACCTAACAAGACACCCATTGGACAGTTATGGCTCAGAAGGATTTTCAGGAATTGTGCACGAGGAGCAAAAATACCTAGGAAATGTATTTTGGTCATCTCAATTACCAAATATTTACTTATCATCAGTCATATCACAACAGGTGTCCCCACATACCCATAATGCCTGCAGGGACCTCCCTCTCCCCAAGACGAGGCACAGAGCTTCCCACTTCCACCATAATTTCCTTCACAGTCATGACATTGATCTGCACCAAGGACGATCCCTTTCAGGAGGATAAAGTGAAGGCTTCCGGCATAATGCCAAGGCCAAGGAGGCCCTCCTCCCCAGGGACACGGGGCAGAGAGATGGGAGAAATGGCTTCAGGAGTCTGTTTTCCTGTCAGCCGCTCTCCACTCCCCCAGCCTCAGCTGTCACCTCACCACCCAGCCTGACACACAGGGGCTTGCGAAGAAAAAAATCCTGGAGTCAGAGCAGCTGAACAGCTGCCGTGTGTGCTCAGCTTTGCAATGCGAGGGGTTCCACTCCTCTCGGGGTTCAGACTGGAAAAACCCGACAGGGAAGATGAGGTGGTCCAGCGACTCCCTGTTGCCACGTCGAATGGGGCAGTGCAAGCTCCACTTCCGCTGGAGATGCTTCCTGGCTGTCTCTGAGCACTTGCAAGGCAGCACGAGAGGGTGTAGTTAGGGGGAAAATTCCCAAATCTAGAATTTTAATTTCCTGAGTATGATGACTAGACTTTCTGCTGCTCTGACTACACTGGAGAACAAAGAATGTCTAAGCAGCAGGTTCCACTTCTGAGAGACAGCACCCACGTTACCCGTTCGCTGCTGCCTCTGGTGACCAAGATGAGGACTAGCTGGATGTTACTAGGAAGTTTTGACTGTCAAAACAAAAGTGCAAATTTTGGAGACACCTTCTCAATCCACTCTCTGCATTTGCAGTGAGACAAAGCACAGAAATGGGATGAGGCTCATGACACTGTGAAATATACTCAGCCTAGAAAAAGCCCACTTTATACTTTAACTTCATCTACATGCTGTTCTGCTTCTTCCAGCCCCTCTATCAATTAAGGAACCTAGTAACCAGGATGGGAGGTAGACCTCCAAAGTGTAAGTGAACCTAGGGGGATAAAAAAATGCTGAGATCTGCACTCCCCAACTTCGAGCTCTACCATAAAGCCATAGTAATCAAGACAGTTTGGTACTGGCACAAGAGCAGAGCCACAGACCAATGGAACAGACTAGAGAATCCAGACATTAACCCAGACATATATGGTCAATTAATATTTGATAAAGGAGCCATGGACATACAGTGGCAAAATGACAGTCTCTTCAACAGGTGGTGCTGGCAAAACTGGACCATTGTCTAACCCCATATACAAAAGTAAACTCAAAATGGATCAAAGACCTGAATGTAAGTCACGAAACCCTTAAACTCTTGGAAGAAAACATAGGCAAAAACCTCTTAGACATAAACATGAGTGACCTCTTCTTGAACATATCTCCCCGGGCAAGGAAAACAACAGCAAAAATGAGTAAGTGGGACTATATTAAGCTGAAAAGCTTCTGTACAGCAAAAGACACCATCAATAGAACAGAAAGGAACCCTACATACAGTATGGGAGAATATATTTGAAAATGACAGATCCGATAAAGGCTTGACATCCAGAATATATAAAGAGCTCACACGCCTCAACAAACAAAAAACAAATAACCCAATTTAAAAAATGGGCAGAGGAACTGAACAGACAGTTCTCCAAAAAAGAAATACAGATGGCCAACAGACACATGAAAAGATGCTCCACATCGCTAATTATCAGAGAAATGCAAATTAAAACTACAATGAGGTATCACCTCACACCAGTAAGGATGGCTGCCATCCAAAAGACAAACAACAACAAATGTTGGCGAGGCTGTGGAGAAAGGGGAACCCTCCTACACTGCTGCTGGGAATGTAAGTTAGTTCAACCATTGTGGAAAGCAGTATGGAGGTACATCAAAATGCTCAAAACAGACTTACCATTTGACCCAGGAATTTCACTCCTAGGAATTTACCCTAAGAATGCAGCAATCAAGTATGAGAAAGATCAGTGCACCCCTATGTTTATCACAGCACTATTTACAGTAGCCAAGAATTGGAAGCAACCTGAATGTCCATCGATAGATGAATGGATAAAGAAGATGTGGTACATATACACAATGGAATACTACTCAGCCATAAGAAAAGGGAAAATCCAACCATTTGCAGCAACATGGATGGAGCTGGAGGGTATTATGCTCAGTGAAACAAGCCAAGTGGAGAAAGAGAAATACCAAATGATTTCACTTATCTGTGGAATATAAGAACAAAGGAAAAACTGAAGGAACAAAACAGCAGCAGAATCACAGAACTCAAGAATGGACTAACAGGTACCAAAGGGAAAGGGACTGGGGAGGAGGGGTGGGTAGGGAGGGATAAGGGGGGGGGGGGGGGAGGAGTAGGGGGGTATTAAGATTAGCATGCATGGGGGGGGGGGTGTGGGAGAAAAGGGAGGGCTGTACAGCACAGAGAAGGCAAGTAGTGATTCTACAACATTTTGCTCTGCTGATGGACAGTGACTGTAAAGGGGTTTATAGGGGAGACCTGGTATAGGGGAGAGCCTAGTAAACATAATATTCGTCATGTAAGTGTAGATTAGTGATACCAAAAACAAAACAAAAAAACAAAAAAAAAAAGGGCAGTTCCTGTGTGGTAACCGCCAATCAGTTCTACACAAGGGTATAAAGGGCATATAAAAGTGTAGGCAAAGGGTCTGTTTGTGTTTATACAGAGGATCAAAGCCTAATTGGGCTACCCCGAAAATGAACTAAGATACGATATGAAAAAGAACTTCCAACATCAGCACTCTCTGGAAGACTCATGCCGAAAGATGATCATCAAAAAACCCCAACAAAGATCCACGCACTGCTACAGCTGTAGATGCACTCATCCCACCAGTTCCTGGACTTGCCATGGGAATGAAGGAGACATCTAAGCTGGCCTGTGCATACGGTAAAACAACAAATTTGACTGGATCTATACTGTTGGAACTCAACCAAGAATTAGGAGAAGTGCAAATTGTAGCGCTCCAAAATCTTACAACTACAGACTATTTACTGTTAAAAGAACATAAGGGATGTGAACATTCCCCAGGAATGGATTGTTTTAATCTGTCTGATTTCTCTCAGACTGTTCAAGTTCAGTTGGACAATATCCACCACATCATAGATAAGTTTTCACAAATGCCTAAGGTGCCTAACTGGTTTTCTCGGTTTCACTGGAGATGGCTGGTAATTACAGGTATGCTTTGGTTATGTAACTATACTCCTATTATGTTAACGTGTGTGCGCAATTTAAGTAGTAGCTTAAAACCTATACATGCTGAAGTTACTCTACAAGAAGATATGTCAAAGAAATAATCAATCTTCCCATGTTTTCTTCCGCCTGCTACTTCTATAGCTTTTCTTCTTCCTTCCTAATTACAACCCTTAAATAGAATTCGTGCCTCATATCAAATTTACCGAGTATCATAATTCTTCCAAGTGGTAAAGATACCTCAAGACAGATGCTGGGCATAGAAGCTACAGGGCATAACCATGCAAAGAAATAGAAAGCTAACCATTTCAAACAATAAGGCTTCTCTCTCACTTACCAACTCTACATTTCCCTGTATGGCCCCGGAAGATGACTGGTTAGCCAGAGACGGGTAAGATTCCTCAAGGGAGGAACAACCTAAGACAGGCACAGTCGCAGGGGGGTCATCAGGTGAGAAATTGGGGATCAACAGAGGTGAGGCTTAGAACCTCACCCCACCGTTCTGAGAGAAATCTTCTGCATACGTGGATGTTTTATTGCCCTGGTCTAGCTTGGATTAACACATAGTCTACAGGCACACACCTGATCATCTACATTTGCCCTCTTACAACACTAAACTATGTTTTCTACCTTTATTTTGTATCTACCTTCCACTTCAGCATTTTACTAAAAATAATAATAATAATAAAGAGAGAAATGTGGTATCCACATATAAATCAAGTATAAAAACCAAATGAGTATTCATATTTGAACTGACTGTTTAGAGTTCATAATGCATGAGCAAAACCGAAAGTTTCTGTGATGACTGCCCTTGTACTGTTCACTATGTAACTTATTCACTATGTAAGAATTTGTTCTCCATGTAAGAACTTGTTTGTTATGCCTCAGAAGATTGGAGACTGACGAAAATTAGGCTTGGGGTGGATTAATGATTGTGCATTGAGCATTGACTCCCCTATACAGAATTTTATTGTCCTTAACAACCATTTGATCAATAAATATGAGAGATGCCCTCACAGAAAAAAAAAAAAAAAAAAAAAGGACAAGACTTCCAATGGTAAAATAAATAAGTAACCGGGATGTAATGGATAGCGTAAGGAATATAGTCAAGATATTGTAACAGCTTGGTAGGGCGATAGCTGGAACCTAGAATTATGTATATAAATGTTTTATCACTGTGTTGTACACTTGAAACTAACGTAATGTAATACTGTGCGTCAACTACCCTTCAATAAAAAATAATAAACTAAAAAAATAAATAAAATAAAAATAAAAATAAAAATAAAAAGTAGAGTTTAAAAAAAAAACGTAAAGGATGAACAGTCGGGATCGGGAATGGACAGGCTGACTGCTGAGAGGAGGCGAGGTCGCCCCGCAAGCTTCCAGCTTGGCTGACGGGCAGGAACGGCGACGCCATCGAGACCGAGAGTCTAAAGGAGAAGCATTTTAAAAATAAAAAGTGTTTCCCAGTTTATACTCTGCTGTGTTATTCACGTACGAGACACAGGCCCCCAAAACTAGATCAGAGAGAAAATCTGGGCAGCCAGGCCCAGTCAGAATGCGGGATGTGGCTATGCTGAGACCCGGTGGTCCCCGACCTACGCTTTCTGTGAGAAGCAAAGAAAGAACCTGCCCGCTAGCTAGGACGGCAAGTCATGGGGTCTGCGCCCTCCTCAGAAGTCAGCCGCCTGGCTGGCCATGGCCGAGAAGGCATGCCTGGCTCCCGGTGTCCCAGAGAAGCTGGGAACGCCCGGGAAAGGGCGGGCCGTGCCCCGGGCAGCCTCTGGGTGGCTCCGCGCCGGGCCGTGAGCAGGCCCTGGCCTCCGGGAGCGCGGGGGGGCGGGCGGGGGGGTGGGGGTGGGGGGCAAGGCACTTGCCGCCCGCCGCACCCCGGGTGCCGAGAACATGCAGAGCCGGCACCCGGGCGGGCTGAGCTCCGACAGACGCGGGCACTGCAGCCCTCGACGGTCCGCACGGTGGCCTCGTCGGTCCGAACACCCGCACGGCCCTCAGCGGGCAGTCCCGGGGGCTAGGGATTCTACTGGGGTTGGCCTTGGGGCCGCGCCGTGGCCTTGGCCCAGGGTCTCCTCTGGGCGGGGCCGGTGTGCTTAAGGCAGTGGGGGGGGGGGGGGGAGGGGGCTTGGTGATGCGGCCCCTGGGTGACGTCACAGCGGCCCAGGCCGCTTTGTGATGCGTCCCCTGGCTGACATACATACCAGGCTCGCCCTAGCTGGGCAGCTCAGTGCGTGCTTGGCCTGAGAAGGAGTTAGTGGCAAAGGAGACCCTCTCCCTAGCTTCAGACCCTTTCCTCGGATCGTTTGGCGCACACCACAACCCATTTTCCCGTGTGGACAGTTTCCTCCTTCCTAAGGTTCGTGCCCCACCCCGCCCGCCGCCTCCCCAGCCCCACCTTCTTCGCCCGCCGGTCCTTCCCGTCCCCGGGACGCTGGCCCCTACCCCTCCTGCCAGGGAGCACCCTGCACCTGCCCGCTGCCCTGGTCACAGGCTGTTCCACTGGGGATCCTGTGCCTTTAGCGGCTGGCTTTTCCCACTTTTCCCAACAGAGTTCCCACTTCCACGGGGAGCAGTCCTGGGCCTCTGGACCATCCTAGGCTCCCAGCAGACGGCTGGAGAGAGACCACCCAGACGAGCTCCTCCTCTGCAGGGCACACGGGCACCACTACCAGCCCGCCTCGAGGTGTCCTGCCTCTGTGAAACCGCCATCCAGAGTCAGCCAACAGACAAGGCCATGGGCAGCGCCACCGCCGGCCTCCTGCGCGCCTCAGACAACCACCGCGCGGGCGGTCGTCGTCTGGTCTCCCCTGGCCCCATACGATGCCGTGGGAGGCACAGACGACGGCCTCGGCCCTACCCGCAAGGCGGACGACGACCCGATGGGCACGCCACCGCCTTCGGGAAAGGCACCCACAACTGCCCCCTGGCCACGGACAAGTGCGTGGGCTGCACAGGCGCCAGCCTGAAGGCTGATGCTCAGGACGACGAGCCCATGGACACGACGCCACCCTCCATGGCCGTCATCTTCCGGTCGCCCCCGGCCCCGCACGGGGCCGTGGGCAGCACCACCTTCGGCCCGAGGGCCGGCGATGACGCCCGGGACGAGCCCATGGACACGACGCCACCCTCCATGGCCGTCATCTTCCGGTCGCCCCCGGCCGCGCACGGGGCCGTGGGCAGCTCCACCTTCGGCCCGAGGGCCGGCGATGACGCCGGGGACGAGCCCATGGACACGACGCCACCCTCCATGGCCGTCATCTTCCGGTCGCCCCCGGCCCCGCACGGGGCCGTGGGCAGCACCACCGCCGGCCTCCTGTGTGCCTCCGACAACCACCGCGCGGGCGGTCGTCGTCTGGTCTCCCCTGGCCCCATACGATGCCGTGGGAGGCACAGACGACGGCCTCGGCCCTACCCGTAAGTCAGCCTCGGACCCGATGGGCACGCCGCCGCCCTCGGGAAAGGCACCTACAACTGCCCCCCCGGCCCCAGGCAAGGCCCAGGGCAGCACAAGCGCCCGCCCGAAGGCTGACGCTGACGCTCAAGACGAGCCGATGGGACACGACACCCCCCTCGATGGCCGTCATCTTCCGGCCCCCCCCCCCCCAGCCCCACACGAGGCCGTGGGCAGCGGCACCGCCGGCCTCCCCTGGCCCCACACGATGCCGTGGGAGGCACAGACGACGGCCTCGGACCGGTACCCGCAAGTCGGACTAGGACCCGATGGGCACGCCTCCGCCATCGGGAAAGGCACCTACTCGTCCCCCCGGGCCCCAGACGACGCAGTGGGCAGCACAGGCGCCGGCCCGAAGGCTCACTCTGACTCTCAAGGCGAGCCAATGGACACGACGCCACCGTCGCTCGCCGTCATCTTCCGGTCCCCACCGGGCCCCACACCAGGCCGTGGGCATCACCACCGCCGGCCTCCTGCGCACCTCAGACACCCACCGCGCGGGCGGTCATCGTCCGGTCTGCCCTGGACCCACACGATGCCGTGGGAGGCACAGACGACGGCCTCGGCCCTACCCCCAAGTCGGACGATGACCCGATGGGCCCGCCACCACCCTCGGGAAAGGCACCTACAACTGATCCCCGGCCCCAGACAAGGCCATGGGCAGGACAAGCGCCGGCCTTAAGGCCGACGCTGACGCTCAAGACGAACCAGTGGACACGACGCCACCCTGGCTGGCCGTGATCTTGCGGTCTCCCCCGGCGCCACACGAGGCCGTGGGCAGCACCACCGCCGGCCCGAAGGCCGACGATGACGCTCGGGTCGAGCCGATGGACACGACGCCACCCTCGGTGGCCGTCATCTTCCGGTCCCCACCGGCCTCGCACGAGGCCGTGGGCGGCGCCACCGCCGGCCTCCTGCGCACCTCAGACACCCACCGCGCGGGCGGTCATCCTCCGGTCAGCCCTGGACCCACACGATGCCGCGGGAGGCACAGCCGACGGCCTCGGCCCTACCCCTAACTCGGCCTCCGACCCGGTGGACACGCCACAGCCCTTGCCAACGGCACCTACAGGCCTCCCCCGGCTCCAGACAAGGCCTATGTCCTCCTATCCATTTAACAAAGTCTTTCCCACAGTATGTGCGTATATTATATATTCACACTAAACCCTGCTCTTGCTAGTATGCCTCTGCTCTGTTTACTCTTTGACTCGGCGACAGAGGAAGAACACACATACATGAGTGATAGTGTTCTGAGCCACACTTAACTACGCAACGTGTTCCGTGCCCCAGCGACTGGGATGTGGAAGTAGCCGCGTTTTATGACTGTGCGTGCTCACCGCGAGGTCTGCGTGCTGAGCGTTTAATGGATGACAACCCAGGGGGAGGCAAGTCCAGAGGAAGGAGACCGGGTTGGCTTATGTGGCCCCTTCCCTCTCCTCTCCCACTGCTCTGAGCTCACTGGGGGCTAGGGAATCCCTGCTGTGACACAGGCAACCTCTCTCATCATTTTGGTTTTTAAACATGTTTAATTCTGTATGTGTGTGCCTTGTGTAACTTAAGACTTTGGCCGATCATCCTCACACACTCCCACTTCCCCACGAGAGAACGGATTTGGCATCCAGGTCCTCGAGGCTGGAGGAACGACAGAAGGAAGTGCTTCTGCCTGCTGTGTGATTATTGAAAATGTAAGCTTACTTAGAATTTACCAAGTAGCTTAGTAATATCAGAAAAGGTCCTCTTTAA